>NC_048234.1:8752764-8840833 GCF_002007445.2 Ailuropoda melanoleuca | reverse complement strand
CCTGACTGAACTCATTACAGGCTTTAAGGACAGAAGGAGGGGCACACAGTGAGTTTTCTCTCCATTCCCCTAATTCCCTCGTCCCACTAGGCTCTCTACTCCTCCAAGCGCCAAGCAGAGGAAGAAGAGATAATGACTCTTTCTTGAGTGCCATCGGTTAATCTTGTCACTTCCCTCTGGCCACCGCAAGTGTTTGAAACAGCCTCTTGGTCTTCTGATGTTCTTTGTGGGTTCAATGGGTACAACCCCAGGTAGCCTGTAGATTCCTTGGTGCAAGGAGATGCACATCCTTCAACTGTCACTGGATGGATATGTGATGGGGTATCCATTTCCCATGTTCTGAGCCCCCGTACTCTCCAAATGCCACCCTTGGGCAGAGCCCAGGATTCAGCCAGCAGAAGCCCTATTTCATGCCATTTGCTTGCTCACAACACCTACCAGGTATGTGACGGTATCCCCATTTTAACAAAAGAGGAAGCCGGAGCTCACAAGAGCACCCATTTTTTTGAGCACCTACTGTGTACCAAGAACTAGGTCAAGATATTTATAGACATCAGTTAATTTATTTTACTCAATGGCTGACATATGGGACCAAGGCTACTATTATACCCGTTTTAAAAATGAAGAAACGCAAACTTGAAGACTCTATGTAATTTGCCCAAGGTCAATCAAAGGCTTTGTCACAGACATCAAGGCTCTTATTCCAGTCTTCTTGATTTCCTGGTTCATCGGAAAGGGAAACAAGTGACCTCTGCCTTACTGAAGACAAAAGAGACTTTAGTCAAAGACAACATGGCCATTCAAAATATTTTGACTTATTCTTAGCTGGTTTATGCCAGGAGAAACAAGTCAACAGAAACTAAATTCTCGGGGATCTGGTAAACATATATCCCAACCAAAATTATTGTCCTTTCAGATTTTTAGGGGACTTTTCAGTTAACCATTTTGCAGGTTTTTTAGAACAAAGCCCATCTTAACACAAAATATACCACGCACACCAAATTTAAATTCTCCTCAAATCGACTTAGCAATGATGTGGCAATATCTATCTTCAAAGGTGTTCAGATTAAAATCCTCCCTCCACATGTCATCAGAACTCGAGGCATCCCAGTTATTCTGAGCTCCATGAAGGGAGGAAGTGTATCTTCTTTACCTTGTATGGCATGTATGCAAGGCATACAGTATGTGTTTAATTCATACCTGTTGAACGCAAATGGAAACGACCCGCACCAGCGCTTTATTTCTCTGTTCTCTTCTCTCCTGTCTTCTGAGACAGAAAGGCAACAGAGTCAGGCTTGTGACCACAAAAAGCCAATGTCTCCTTAGCCTTATCCTTTGGCTAGGACTCACATTTTTTGGTTTTGTTTTGTTTTTTGTTTTTTCAATTTTGGCTTTCGGCTTTTTGGGTTTTTTGGGTTTTTTTAGTTTTTGTTTTTTAAATCACACACTGGGGAAGAAAAGTTCTTAGGAGAAATGGCTGAAACGGGCTCAGAGGTGCTTAGTAAGTTGTTAAGGTCACATAAGTAAATGTAGCTGACAGCCCTGGGTTCAAATCCTGGTCCCCAGCCTCGTGGGGTAAGACTAGCCATCACCATGGCAGCAGAAAGAGAGCCTTAATCCCTTAGGGCAGGCAGTGACAACAAGAGGTCTTCCCTTTGACAACCGCAGCAATGCTCTTCTTTGCCATTTGTCAGAGAGCGGGCTGGACCAACCCCTGTGGGAGGCGCACTTCATGCTACCTTCATCTGGGCGCCGGTCACTGCGCATGCGTCAAGTAGGAGTGGGGAACAGACACTGGACAAGCCTTCCTCCGCTTTGCAACCCACATTCTGAGCTAAGGCACCAACCTTGTGACACACGACTCACAAAATCCAGTCTCAAGGAGGCCAAATGATCCACTGAGGGTCACCTCGTCCAGGAATCATAGCCCTCCCCTAACCTCAGGTCTTGGTGGAGGGAGGCAATCGAGGGATCTTTTTAGGGGGTTTATGACCACGGTCTGCCATGCGACCTACCTACCATGTGTTAATCNGCTTTGCAACCCACATTCTGAGCTAAGGCACCAACCTTGTGACACACGACTCACAAAATCCAGTCTCAAGGAGGCCAAATGATCCACTGAGGGTCACCTCGTCCAGGAATCATAGCCCTCCCCTAACCTCAGGTCTTGGTGGAGGGAGGCAATCGAGGGATCTTTTTAGGGGGTTTATGACCACGGTCTGCCATGCGACCTACCTACCATGTGTTAATCGTATAATGAGTTCGTATAAAATACGTATAATTACGTAACAAAAATATAACCTGAGCCCAGGGAGACAAGGTGGTGAAATGTTGTAAGGTGATGTCGATCCTGGAACAGCAAAAAAAGGACACCAGGTAAAAACCTACGAAATCTGAATAAAATATGGAGCTTAGTTAACAATAACATTAATTATGGTTTGATTGGTTCATTAATTCTGGCAAATGTACTATGCTAATGCTAAGATAGGGGAAGCTGGATATGGTGTGTATGGAACTCTCTATACCATCCTTGCAATTTTTCTGTAAATCTAAAAATGTTCCAAGAAATAATGTGTCCCTGCCTCTCCTCTCCCCTTCCTCTCCCCTTCCCGCCAACCTGGTGTCTGCCCTCAGCTGTGTTTTCTTCAAAATGTGCCCTGTGTGTATTAGTAGAAAAGAGATTTTTGAATGCCATCGGGTGGCCAAGTTTTCCTTCCTGTTTGAGCCCCATACTGTGCAGAGACATGGATTCCTTAATACTTTCTACAACACTGTAAACTCCCCCCACCCCAGCAGTACCAGGGTCCCATCTCTCTCTGTTCCCTGGTGGGCCTCAGTCTCAGAGAGGGCTTCCTTCACCACCTAATGCAGAAAAACACCTGTCCTCGTTAATCTCCTCACCTGCTCTCTTTCCTCCACCCCACAGAGCACCCCTTCAAGGCATAAATGTTTGGTTACTTGTGTATTCTCTGTCACGTAACACTAAATGCAAAGTTCAGACGGGCACACGTCTTCCTCTTTTGTTCGCTGCTGTCTCCCCAGTGCCTAGAAGAGCAATTCGACTTAGAATCTTGGAATCACCTGGAAGGCTTTGAAAACCCCACATACCCAGGCCACACTGCAAGTCGATTAAACCAGAACCTCTGAGGACAGGACCCAGGCATGAGTAATTTTGGAAGCTTCCCCAGGGTGATGGTTAATTGTATTGTCAACTTGGCCAGGCTTTGGTGCCCAGTTGTTTGGTCAAAGAGCAGTGCAGAGGATGCTGTCAAGGTATTTTTCAGATGTAATTAACAGTTAGAAGAAGATGTGAGTAAAGGGAAGTCTTGTGTGTGGGCCTCATCCAATCAGTTGGAGCCTTAAGAGAAAGGACTGAGATCCTCCCACCCCCTTCCTCAAGAAGAAGGAATTTTGCCTCCAGACTCCTGCCCTGGGGCTCACGACTGCAATGTCAGCTCTTCCTTGGGTCTCCAGCCTCCCTCCAAATTTTCGACTTCCCAGTCCCACCATCACATGAGCCAATTCCTTGAGATAAATCTCTCTGGGGGCGCCTGGGTGGCTCAGTCAATCGACTGAGCTCAGGGCTCAGGGCATGATCTCAGGGTCCTGGGATCAAGCCCCACATAGGCTCCCTGCTCAGAGGGGAGCCTGCTTCTCCGTCTCCCTCAACCTCTCCCTCTGTCCCTCATGCTCTCTCTCACTCTCAAATAAATAAATAAAATCTTAAAAAAAAAAAAAGGTAAATCTGTGTGTATATGTACATCTCGTTGGTTCTGTCCCTTAGGAGAACCCTCACTAATAGACCCAGGGATTCCAATTCTGAGAACTCGTGACCTAGAAGAGGGTCTAGGGGCATGGCAGGCAGGCAATAAATACTCAGATGAAGGAGTATCCATTTAATCAGTTTCTCCTACCATGTGTAGATTGCAATGGATTCTGGAAAATCCGTTCTCTGTGGCACCCAGATCCTAGAGCACTAGACAGAACCTAAAGGATGGGGTGGAGTTGGTTATCAGAGTTAAGAGGCTTTGTCCAGGCCCTGAGCTCAGCCGCTGTCAGTCAGTACAGCTGAAAATAGAAGGGGCCTCATCTCTCAGACAGGAAGCAAACATCAAGTCGCAGATCCAAAAAGGAATCACATCGTTGAAATATGGTGTAAACAGGATTGTGTTTCTTTCCATTTTAAGAGACAAATGTGAAATAGATGGGGAGAGATGCTGACCATCATTTTTTTAGAAGTTTGTTTCTAGAAGTTAAGTCTTGGGTGGATTAAGCATGAACGATGAGAAACATTCTCAGATTGGAAGCCTCCCATTTGGGAGAGACTCCCGGGCCTATCTGCCAGGAGCTTTTCCAAATACCCGCAGAAACGACCAAAGGAAAAGCTGAATCAGCTCAGAACTGCAGAAGAGCGTATGCATCGGTCTGAATCTTTAAGGAAATTCTCCGAGAAATAGGGCAGTGGAGACCAGATTGCAAGAGGGCTTAGGAATCCCCAATTCGCCCTCTACGAAGGAAAAAACCCTCTGGGGCAGCCAGCTGGGGCTCAGAACCGCCCTTCTACGGAGGACCTTGAAGCCAAAAGAGGAAGGAAGGGTTGGTCTGGGAGTTTCTTCTGGGAATGCACCAGCACCTGGGTCTTCCCAGGGCGGGTCTGGAGGCACACACTCAGCATGGAAGGAGAGAGAAACAAAGTGGGTACCTTGTGGGCTGTTCAGACAAGGGGGTTCTCCGGGGGGGAGGTGGTGGCTGGCTGCAGCGGAAGCCACGCCCCGCACAAGCCTTCTGCAGCACGCCTCCTTGCATCCCTCTCTGTTCCGCTGAGCCCAGCAGTTTTGAACCGGGACCCTAACCCTCTGAGAAAATCCATCTCCACTGCTCAAAGCCGAGACACACAGTCATCCTCACCCTCCTCCCAAGCCACAAGTCGCTGGCAGAATGAAAAAAAACCAAAAATCAGTGCTTGGAAGGAAATACAAGCACGCTGGGGAATGAGAGCCTATGCTCCCCCATAAGACAGACCGTCTTCTAGAAACAAGAGAAAAATCACCGCCATTTTAGGAGGCTTAGAACAGGGGAATAAGGTGATGACGGTGCAAGACACAGAGAGACACCCCTGCCAGGTGCATAGTGAGAGCGGATCATTTGAGAAATAGCAGGTGTCCACTGCTAGACAGTCTCACGTTTCCGTTTATCCGGGAAAGTTCCCGCCTCCCTTGGGAAAATCGGGACTTGCTGCCTGGGGGGATGGGGGGCAGTGGGGGAACAGACCGCTCTAGTGTCTGGAAAAATTTAAAAACTAGAGGATGAGGGGCGCCTGGGTGGCTCAGTTGGTTAAACGTCTGCCTTTGGCTCAGGTCATGATCTTGGAGTCCTGGGATTGAGCTCTACGTTGGGCTCCCTGCTCAGCGGGGGAGTCCGCTTGTCCCTCTGCGCCTCCCCCTGCTTGTGCTCATTCTCTCTCTCTCTCTTGCAAAAACATAAATAAAATATTTTTTAAAAAAAATAAAGGATGCAAATGCACCTTGTAACAGCAGCTTCCTTCTGTTTGAACGAAACACGACACTTTCCAAAGTCCATTTTAAAAGTTCATCTTCAAACACAGAACTAACATGTCTCCTCGGTTTGTGTTTTGTTTGTTTTGTGTGTGTGTGTGTGTGTTTGGTTGTTTTTTTTGTTTGTTTGTTTTGTGTGGGTTTTTTTGGTTTTGTTTGTTGTTTTTTTTGTTTTTTGTTTTTTGGGGGGGTTTTTTTGCTGTGCTTAATCACTGCTGGGCTTCCTTAAAATCTGAAATGAAATCTATCAGGTTTCAAAGAGACTTGAGTCTAAAAATTTGTTTCTTTTCTGCTTGTTATCTCACCTGTTATTAATCAATGGGGTTTTTTTGTTTGTTTTATTGACAAAAAGAAAAAAGAAAAAGAAAAGAGCCAAGGAAAGAGCAAATCACATGTTCCCCCAAGCTCAGAAATCTGGGAGAGGAGAATAATTTGAGAAAAAGTTACCTTAAAATCATGTATTATATGAAACAAATTATTGAGTAGAAATCTTTACACATACTGGGCAACCTTTGCATATTCAGTGAAAGGCAATGCCTTCCCATTCCAAAATTGGGGACAGGGGAAATTAGAAACAATTGAGTTAGCAGATTACTAATACTAATGTTTAGACAATGGTAGGGAATCCACAAATGCCTTGGGGGATTTACTAGCGCCTAAAATCCTGCATTCTGTTTTGTTTAAATGAAGGCTTTCCTTTTTTTTTTTTTTCTCTTAATGTGCACAACATTACCAGGAAGGAGAGACAGCACCAGACCATAATGGTTTAATACACTGTGTAGAGGAAAAAGGCCTAAAGAAAAAGCAGATGGCAGCCCCTTTTGCAGGAACCATATAATTTCATGGTGCATTTTCTCTCCATGGCTTCACTGAAATTCAAGCCCACGGGCCAATTCTTTCTGGCAGTGGGGATGGGCTCAGGGGGCAGTGAGGAAGCAGCAAGGATGGGGAAATCTTAACAAAAGGTGGGGTAGTCAGATTTCCCCTTCCTGGTGAACGTCCACTGTTTCCTTGATCAATGGTTTTTCCCCAACCAACGCCCATGATGATCGTGCCAGCCCCGTCTCTGCTGGTCCACAATCCAACTTCCCTCCATGTCGCCTCATGCAAATCCCTGGTGGATTGGTCTGCCTCACCTTTTGAGCGAGGTCATACAGGTCAAAGGTCAGTGGCCAATGTACAGATGGATGTCCTTTTAGGTCAGCACCTGGTCACTTAGGAAAACAAAAGCTGTGTACATGCCCCAGAAGAATAAATGGGTGGGTAGCCACCCTACAAGGTATAGTAAGTAGCACTTGGAAAATAAATGTACTGAATCCCTACAACAGTGGTTCTCAAAACGTGGTTCCCTAGACCAGCGACATCTACGCCAACTGGAAGCTCATTACAAATGCAAATCCCCAGGCTCTATCCCAGACACACTGAATCAGGAACTCTGGGGGGTGGGCCCCACAATCTTTTTCAAAGCCCTGCGGGGGGACTCAGATGCACACTCAAGTTTCAGATTTACTAGTCTAGAATAATCCTCAAATGTCTTCAAGCTCAATACAGCTCAATGAAGGTGAAGGCAAATTTTATCAACTTCGAAAGACCACGGACTAATGTCCACTGACAGATGAACCGATAAACGGAATGTGGCCCGTACATACAACTGGATATTATTCAGCCTTAAAAAGGAAGGAAATCGGGACGCATGTGACAATGGAGATGAACCTTGACAATGTTACGCTGAGTGAAATAAACCAGACACAGAAGGAAGTACCGACTAGTCAAATTCATAGAGACAGAAAGTAGGTAGAGTAGAGGCAAGTGGGGAATGAGTGTTCAACGGGTACAAAGTTTCAGTTTGGGTTGACTACCGTGCTGGCCGTGATGGTTGCACAACTGTGTGAATATAGTTAATGCTACTGAATCATACACTCAAAATGGTTTAAGTGGTATAGTTTATGTTACGTAGATACATTAAAAAGAAAAAAAAGAAGAAAAAAAACACTAAGGACTGGGGTGCCTGGGTGGCTCAGCCGGTTAAGCATCTGCCTTTGGCTCAGGTCATGATCCCAGGGTCCTCGGATCAAGTCCCGCATCGTGCTCCCTGCTCAGCAGGGAGTCTGCTTCTCCCTCTCCCTCTGCCCCTCCCCCTGCTTGTGCGTGCACGCTCTCTCACTCTCTCTCAAATAAATACATAAATAATTATAAAAAAAAAAACAATGGGCCAGGACGGACAAAGAAATCTAGCCTAAGATGCCTCCTCCCAGTCTGCATTCGATGGGGATAATACGCAGAGATGATGCCAGAACGGATCCCTAAGAAGGGTGAGCTATGCCAGTCAGAAGAAGGGACAGTGACTCGGTAACTCAGGGCAGCCACACCATTCCCAGAAAGGAAGCATTTGTCACCGGGCCCACACAGCTCTCCCTGAGTGTTGCCCTCCTCACTTCTTGGCAGCCCAAGGAACTCAAAAGTCTACGCTTGTGAGGCTTATACTTGCAGGTGAAGGTCCAGCTGGACCTTCAGGCAGCAGGCAAACCTCCATCTTGTGAAAGATGTAGGAAGTGAACTAATGGGGACCCACAGCAAGGCTACCCTTGGCTCACCGGTCCCCCACCCTAGTTCGGAATGGATGGAGTGCGAATCAAAAATGCTGATTCTCCGCGGGGCTACTAGTGAGGACAGGCATGCCATCTGGAGAGGGGTTTGCACTCCCCAGTCACCACAAACACACGAAAGGAACCATTCACCACAAGTGTGACGTGCCTGGCCGCACGTCTTCCTCAGCGGGTAGAAGCTTTCTGCCAACACCTCAACAACGACAAGAGACCACATTTGACAGAATGCAGACTCTCTTTTTTGCCATTTGAACATTAGAGCATGCACGCCTATGGCCTAGACATCACCACTCACGCCCCTTCTCAAGTAAAGAGCGCGCAGAAAAATCATCACACTTCAGAACACATTTGATAACACAAAGGGGGCAATCCACGGATTCAGTGCGAATTCCACTTCTGTGACACTGATTCATGCCAGAACATTTTTAAAAATTATTTTTGTATTTTCAGTGGAATTTGAGAGAATGTTGCATTTGCCATGCAACTAATCTGGTTACCAAAAAAGGGGAGAGCTGTGACGTGAAAAACTTTCTAACGCTTCTTTTTTTTTTTTAAAGATTTATTGATTTATGCAACAGAGATAGAGACAGCCAGCGAGAGAGGGAACACAAGCAGGGGGAGTGGGAGAGGAAGAAGCAAGGCTCATAGCGGAGGAGCCTGATGTGGGGCTCGATCCCATAACGCCGGGATCACGCCCTGAGCCGGAGGCAGACGCTTAACCGCTGTGCCACCCAGGCGCCCCAACCCCTCTAACACTTCTTAATACACTTAAAGACCTGGGGGGGGGAGATTAAAGATTTAAAAAAAGAAAAAAGCACAGTAAACCCACACGTACTGACCACCCAACTTAGGAGTAGAATGGCACCCAAAACACACCCCTCTCCCACGTGTCCCTCCCCAAGCACCTCTGTCGTTCTCTCCCCAGGTTGAACCATCTGGGTATAATCTTAAATTGTGGCCATCCAATTTTTAAACATTGAGGTGACAGGAAATAGATATATAATCTAGAAGCTCAAGAAATACTCACCAAAAAAAGGACAATGTTTGGTGCAGTATTTTCATATTTTATACAGATGTCTAACCCATTTTCAAAAATGCTAAAAGATGGTTCTTGACCAAGTAAAATTTACTTCAGAGATGAAAGAGATTTCCTCTGTTAGAAACCCTGTAAAACTTCATGTTTACAGGTCTAAGGATCCAAATTATTCATTGATTGTGAAAATGCCCATAAAAAATATCACCAAATTTAACGTCCATTTTTTTACTAAGGAAATATCCATCATAAATCAACAGAACATTCTTTTTTGGTGAAATATGGGTTATAATAACATCATTTGACAGAATTCTAAAGCACCAGTCAATGCAATAGACAAACAAAAAATATTTATAAGAAATCTTGTTTGTGGATGGTAAGCACCCAGAAAATCATGGAGAACACACTACAATTCATTAAACCTAAGAAGAATTCAGGAAGACAGGCACTGGTAAAAACAGCATACAAAATTTAGTAATTTTACCACATAGCAACAATGGTTAATCAGAAAATACAGCTTTTACGCGAAGTGAAGTAAGTCAATCAGAGAAAGACATATATCATGATTTCACTCATGTGGAATTTAAGAAACACAGATGAACATAGGGGAAGGAAAAAAGAGAGAGAGAGAGAAGTAAACCCATAAGAGACTCTTAACTATAAAGAATTAACTGAGGGTTGATGGAGGTAGGGGGGCAGAGGATGGGCTGAATGGGTGACGGATACTGAGGAGGTCACGTGTAGTGAGCACTGGGTAATGGACGTAAGTGACGAGTCGTTAAGTTCTACGCCTGAAATCAATTTTTACCATATATGTTAATTAACTAGACTTGAAATAAAAACTTGAAATATAAATAAATAAATAAATAAATAAATAAATAAAAAATAAAAAATGCACATTCTCTTTGAATACCAAAAAAAGGGGGGTGTGGATGATGGAAATACAGGTATCCGTTATATTAGCCTTTTCACTTCCTTGGATTTTAAGAATTTTTCAAAATTGTGCATAGACAGACAATTAGAGAGGTATAATTTGAGAGCTCATTTGGAAGAAGCAGCTTGTCTCATTGCCACAGCTTGTCAACCTGAACTGGAATATGAGCTCGCGGGAAGAAAGTGCTGTATTTGTATGTTGGTGATGCTGCCTGAAGTTAGGGACTGGAAATGAGAAGTTGGGGCTTGCGGTTTCTACCTGAAGATAATGGTACACCTGCTAGAGCCTTCCCAGATTGAGTAGGGCCACCCACCCTGCTTGCTGCTTGAAGTTAAGAAACCCCTGGGGTCCATAGTAGAGTGATCCAATTCAGCATGTGGAAGATGGTCTGTTAGAGAAGCAACCAAGGAGACAGCAATGTCCTCAGGCCAGGAGATCTCTCCTCTCCCACGAGCTTGTTGGGAGTGGGCTGGGGTGAGGGATTTGGAAAGGCATTCTATGTTTGTGTGTGGGGAGGGGTTAATTTCCTCTTATATAAAAATGCAGGAGTGAAACAATCTTTTTTCTAAATAAAAAGAAAAGGAAAATACAGTTTAATATAATTTAAAAATATTTTTCAATAAAACTATATGAATACTTAAAAATAAATTTAAGAAAATAGAAAGCTTTATTGGCGTATCTTTTTAAAATGGGTATAAATATAGGAAGATGTCACATACTTTAAAGTAAATCTCAAAAAGTTAAAAAATAGAACTACGCTACAACCCAGTAATCACACTACTGGGTGTTTACCCTCCCCCCAAATACAAAAATGCTAATTCAAAAAGATATGTGCACCCCTATGTTTATTGCAGCATTATTTACAACAGCCAAATCATGGAAGCAGCCTAAGTGTCCCTTGACAGATGAATGGATAAGGAAGATGTGGTGTATATATACAATGGACTATTACTCAGCTGTAAAAAGAATATCTTGCCATTTACAATGACATGGATGGAGCTAGAGAGTATGATGCTAAGTGAAATAAGCCCATCAAAGAAAGACAAATACCATACGGTTTCATTCATAGGTGGGATTTAAGAAGCAAAACAAATAAGCAATGGGGGGAAAAGAGAGAGAGAGAGACAAACCAAGAAACAGACTCTTAACTATAGAGAACAAACTGATAGCTGCCAGAGGGGAGGAGGGGAGGGCAGAAATGGAGGAAGTAGGTGATGGGGATTCAAGAGTACACGTGTCATGATGAGCTCTGGGTGATGTGTGCAATTGTTGAATCACTGCATTGTACACCTGAAACTAATGTGACACAGTATGTCAACTACACTGGAATTAAAATAAAAACTTAATAAAAAAAAGTAAATCTCACTATTTCAACAATGTTAGTTTTCGCAAAGTAATGATAATTTCAATAAAATCTCAATGAATGATTCTGAAATCTGAAAAAGAAATGATTATAATGGTATAAAATATATGGGAATAGATGAGAGTTTTTTTAATAGAGTAGGGAAAAGAAGTTTGCGGGGCGCCTGAGTGGCTCAGTCATTAAGTGTCTGCCCTCAGGGCGTGATCCCGGCATTCTGGGATCGAGCCCCACATCAGGCTCCTCCGCTATGAGCCTGCTTCTTCCTCTCACTCCCCCTGCTTGTGTTCCCTCTCTCACTGGCTGTCTCTATCTCTGTCAAATGAATAAATAAAATCTTAAAAAAAAAAAAAAGAAGTTTGCATATCACATAAAATAGAGTGAGACTAGCAGTAAATAGATAAATATTAATAGAACAGAACAAAGCACCAAAAATTCACTCAAGTATATATTGGCACTTAAGATTAAAAATGCATCATTGTACATCCATGGAAAAATGATGGGTTATTTAATAAATGATGTTAGGGAGACTGTCTCACATTTAGGAAATAAATTAAATCTCTATCTCATACCCACACTCAAAATAGAATCCAGTTGGCTTAAATATTTAAAGGTAAAACTGAGAACACAGAAACCAAAGAAGAAAATACGGATAATTTTTTATATAATCCCTTAGGGTAAAGGAAGTGGTTATCCTACTACATGAAATTGAAAAAGAAGATTTCTACTTGGCAAAACCCAGCATAAATAAGATTACAAGGCAAATCACATTGTTTGGCCCCAAAACTCTAGGCTGGAACAACCCAACAGCTCAGGGCTACTAGGCAAGCAAGGAGCAGCCTTCCATGTGCCACGGCACTACACATTTGCACCTATTTTTTACACTAGCTGGGCTTGTCTACACCTTCTCTAACACATCACCACAACACTACATTCTCAAGATAATGGTTGAGAAACTATTCTACAGCCCTGGAATTTTCTCATCCACCCCGAGAGTTTCAGAGAGCTAGTATCAATATAATGAAAACAAAGAAGGGGAATGAGGGAGCAATTTCTCTGTGCAGAGGGGTCGCGAAGCTGTGACATGCAGCAAGGGATAGAGAAGCTTCCACCTTCCAATCCCTTCCAACCCCAAGCCAACCACAGAGGGCGCAGTGAGGGTGAGGGCTTCGAGAAGATCACTCCCAGAGCTTTAAACTGTGTTCCTCACTGTTAGAAGACATGGGAGCTTAAGCACTTGACTTACACTGAAGAAAGAGCAAGCTGTGCAATGCAGCCTAACTTCCCCTCTGCTTGTCTCGAAGACAAGAAAAGGACTGATCTGCTGTTTCAGGGGCAGAGCCAGAAATATATAGCCATATGGGATGTGCCAGAGATTCTCCAAACAAGGCAAGCATGACTGTTTGCAAAAGGACCTCAGCAGAAAGAAGCTATGTCTTGATGACAAAAATCTGAAAATAAAAAAAAAAAGAAAGAAAGGAAAAAAAAAAAAAAGAACGTCCAAATCGACAGATTTGGGTTATGGCTTGGAACAGATATGTGTGCTCTCGGGTAAAAGGAACGCAACAAAAAAGCAACCCAGCAGGGATCCCTGAAGAACTCAGGAAAATCTCCCACAAGAGAATGAGTCATCCTGGAACACTGGCCAGATGAAATGCACAGGAGAGGTCACATTATCACAGTGTCCTTCATTTCCCTAAACAAGAGCCCATGGGTGCTGAAGCCACTAGCTTAGTTAGGGGAGAAAACAAAGCAAAACAGGAAGGGAGGGGAGGGGAGGGGAGTGGAGGGGAAGGGAGGAGAAGGGAAAGGAAAGGAAGGGAAGGGAGGGAAATGGAAGGGAGGGGAAGGGAGAGGAACGGAGGGAAAGGGAAGGGAAGGAGAGGGAGAGGAGGGGAAGGGAGCGGAGGGAAAGGGAAAGGAAAGAAGGAAAGGGGGCAGGGAGGAAGACCAAGGAAATGTCATCTCTCCATTGTAAGGGTCTAGACTGAAGCAGGTGCCGAGCAAGAAGACTTAATGCTAAGTTGAGTTTGAGGCTTTATTTTCATATATATAATATTCACATTCTAATTCTGAAAATAAACTAAATTGAGGCCTTAGAATGACCTTTGTAGAACTTTCTAGGATGTGGGTATGAGCAGAAATATGACTGCTGCAGTTTTCGTCATTGGGGCAGGGAACGAGAGAGCAAACATACTCACTAATAAAAGTTAAAGTGATGGTAGGAACCACAGCTACATTGCAATTTGGTCAGAAGTCATACTTGCTCGATATACCAGTTGTGTAAAGATCATGAATTAGACTTATTTTGAAATTAATTTTTGTGTGCTTAACAGTTTTGATTTTGTTTGCTTGTTTTTGTTTGTGTTTTTGCCTTTGCCCTGGGGGAAGTCCTTCCTGAGTCAAGAATTTATGGGTAAATAGGAGTTAGGTAGATAAAAAAGGGGCCGGGTTCTATGGAGATAATTCTTAAAAAAAACAATGGTACTCGGAAACACCACTTGAGGAGAGGACATGGCCACTTCAAAGAACCAAAAGAATAAAAACTAATCAATTCTGAAATAAATGAGAATGATAGCACTACTTATCTCAATGAGAGATGGGAGGCATGGCCAAAGCAGTGCTCAAGAGGAAGATGTATAGCCTCGAATGAATTATTTTTTTTTAAATAATGAAAATAAGTAAACTAAGGATTCAACTCAGAAAGTTGAGCATAGTAAAATTTAAAAGTAAAAGGGGGAATTTTTCCTCAATTAAAAGTATTAATATGGCTCAGAGCTGAGGTTTAATCAAAACCCAATTTTTTAAAGATGAATATCTAAAAGTATAGTATAGTTATTTTTTCCTTAAACATTTGAACACAGAGATTACATTTTGTTTGTAAATCTAGTAATTTTCTCAACACTTAACAGCACCCACTCACTCGATTTCTGATTAATTAAAATTTAAATTTGCTAAATATTTCCCTAAGTAGCTCATGATATTTATAAGCTTGACTACTATCCTCCAATATTACAAATTACAATCATAATTAATACAACTGATTCATTCAAGCACTTCAACCCTTTAGCAAAGGAAAATTACATCTCTAAGAGGCATTTAATGCCTTTAAGTTTAGAAATTCAAACTGATAAATTCAGTAAATCAAATTATTGTAGGCCTTTCAAACACCTAAAATCAAAGTATGTACCAAGAACTACAATGATTAGTAAAAGTCATGAATTTAATCTCATATGGCATCTAATCATTCCTATTTAATTATTCCCTTTTATTTAACTAGACAGGAGGAACAGACTTATCATATCACAAGCTGAGGTTACAGATTTGGGTTATGGCTTAAAAACGTGGGGGTAGGACAAATCCTGAAATATTTTCTGAAATTTGAGCTTCACATGTTTAGCTAGACCCCATTTTTAAGTAGAGAGATGCCTGCTATGTCAAAGAGGGTTTGTAATGGTCATGTCTCCTCTGGGACTTCTCCAGTCACTTATTATTCCTTTTCTCCAAGGTATTGTCTTTTTTTCTGAAATGATCTCTTCCTAAAATTAGAAGGTACTTCTTAGACCTTCGAATTTTAATTGTCTTTTCTGGGCATTCAAGCCTTCTCATTTCCATTTTGGGGATTTTTGAGACCATCCATGTTCCAATTTTCCAACCCTGAGACTTTCCAAGTCTTCCAGTTTTATAAGTTCCAATGTGAAAATACTTCAGCCCTGAGATCTAACCCATTATGTAATTATATTAGGGTTCTCCAGAGAAACAGAGCCAATAGGATGTAGATATAGATATTTAAGAGATTGATTATAGAATTTGGCTCACACAGTTAGGGAAACTGAGAAGCCAGGCTGTCCGTAAGCTGGAGAACCAAGGAAGCTGGTGGTGTAATTCAGTCAGAGTCTGAAGGCTTGACAACCACAGGACTGCTGTTGTATTTCCTGGGGTCCAAAGTTCTAATGTCCAAGGTCAGGAGAAAATGGACATCCCAGCTCAAGAGAGGGAATTCACCCCTTTCTTCTCCCTCTTTGGGATCTTCAGGATTAGATGAGGCCACCCACCCACACTGGTGAGGATGACTCTTCTTTACTCAAATGTTAATCTCTCCCAGAAACACCTTCACCGGCATACCCAGAAAGAATGTTCTACCATCTATCTGGGTATCCCTTAGCCCACTCAAGTTGACAGATAAAATTAACCATCACGGTAACCATTGTACCATCTCCCGTGGTAAAACCTAGAATGCATTAGATTTTCTTTCTTTTTTTTTTCTTAAAGATTTTTTTAATTTATTTATGTGACAGAGACAGCAGCGAGAGAGGGGAACACACCAGGGGAGTGGGAGAGGAAGAAGCAGGCTCCCAGCGGAGGAGCCCAGTGCGACTCGATCCTGGAAAGCCCGGATCACGCCCTGAGCCGAAGGCAGACGCCTAACAACTGCGCTACCCAGGCGCCCCGTAGAATGCATTTTAAGTGCAGTAATTATATACTTTTGCTGTTTGAAAGACATTATTTTCTGTAAACTTTATTGGAAAATAATGCATAGGTCACCTCCTATAATCTACTCTATTAAACACCCTAAACTGTCATGGTTCCCACAGACCTCATTTGTATCAGTTAACCACAATTATTGTCTACACTGATCTTGGAAAAGGGATGGGGATAAAAGGAGGGTGTAAGCTGGCCCCTTTGTCATTTCAGGTCTGTACCATATATCCTTGATGTCTGGGCCTACGCTGATCTTCTCCATGCTAATGTATGGAATCAATTACTTCCCAGGGAACCCTGGCGGGTACATGCCCAGTATCAGTGTTAATGCTTAACACCAGGGCACAGTGTGTGTCTGTGATTATCCCACGTGAAGACTGGGGAAAGACACTCCTCCTAGATTTCCTTTATAATTGAGAAAAAAAAAATCCTCTTCGAAAAAGTGAATTCCTATTGGTATTTGTTATAGCTAATTTTACTAAATTCCAATTTAGTCTTGTTCAATAATTTTTTTACTACCCCCATTTTCAGCAACCAACTTCTCAACAACCCTTTTAAATCAAGTTGAATACACCATGTGTTTAAATTGTAACATCATTTAAATTTTAGGAGCTTCATTTTCTTTTTTTTTTTTTAAAGATTTTATTTATTTATTTGACAGAGATAGAGACAGCCAGCGAGAGAGGGAACACAAGCAGGGGGAGTGGGAGAGGAAGAAGCAGGCTCACAGCAGAGGAGCCTGATGTGGGGCTCGATCCCATAACGCTGGGATCACGCCCTGAGCCGAAGGCAGACGCCCAACCGCTGTGCCACCCAGGCGCCCCAAGGAGCTTCATTTTCTAAGAAATACTTGGAGATGCTTAAATGTGTAACCCTCTCACCTAGACTAAGATTGTGCCCATACTTTTCATTATCCTTTTATGTCTCGTTCTATAGTTTACACTGTTGACAGAAAACGAGCAACAAAATAATGCCAAAGAAAGAGGAGGAAAGGATTTAATAAAGATAAAAGGAGAAATTAATAAAATAGAAAACAAAAGCAGGACAGCTGCTTAATAAAACCAAAGTCTGGTTCTTTGAAAAGGGCAACAAAATAGATAAACCTTTAGGAAGTTGAATCAAGGATAAAAATAGAATAGACAATTTATAATAAAGAAGGACATATAGCTGAAAACAGATGGGCCTTGGAGAAATTTTAAATGATAGTTCTGGTTGATGGGGAAGGGCACAGACTCTGGAGACCAAATGCTTGAGTTCACATCCTGCCTCAGTTTTTTGTTTCTGTGTATGCCTAAAAGTCACTTAACCTCTCTTTGCCCGTTTATTTTTATGAGAAAAGGGCAGATATTTATAATACCTATGTCTTAGAACTGTAGCAAGGACCAAATGGGTTAACCCACGTAAAGCTCTTGCAGCAGTGTCTAAAATACAGGGAGTGCTCAAGCTCTTCCTTTCACGACCACTCTTTTCTTGGTAATTAGCACTTCCATTCTTCTAGTCTCCAGGTGACTCAAAAATTCTAAGATGTATCCAGAATACAATTCCTCACCCCTCCATTGCTATGACCCTTCTTCGAGCTACCGGTCAGCTGGATCATGGATTATAGTAATCAATAATCAGTAACTTCCCATCTGTTAATCACTTAGTCTCCTGTATTCTATTTTCCGTGTAACAGTCAAAATGAACTTTTTGAAAAGTAAGTCATATAATGCCAATCCTCATTTCAAATGGTTCCTTATTTCTCAAAGGTTTTAGCCAAAGTTTTAATAACAGCATCCAAAGCCTTATCTGATCTTGCTTTAGGATATCCTTTGACCTCGTCCCCTCCTACTCTGCCTTCTTTATTCACTCCACTCTTTATGTTTAAAATGTTTAAAAAAAAACATTTCTTTTTTTAATCCTAGCTATTCCCTGAAATGCCAACCTGAAACTTTCCCGAGGGCCTTTACAATCTCCCATCTTCCTGGAATGCTCTTCTCCCATGTAAACCTATGGCTGCCTCTCATTTTCTTTAGATCTCATCTTCAATGTCACTTTCCCAACAATATAAAGTAAATGTTCATTCATGATAAAAACCCTTCGCAAACTAGAAATAGAAGGGAACTTCCTCAACCTGATAAACGGTATCTAGAAAAGCTTATAGCTAACGTCATACTTAGCAGTGAAAGAGTGAATGTTTCCCTGTAAAACTGGGGATAAGGCAAAGATGTACACTTTCACTACGCCCCATTCAACTGCCAACTAAAAACCCTGGTCAGTAAAATAAAGCAAGAAAAAGAAATAAAATACATATAAATTGGGGGGGGGAAGAAGTAAGCTGTATTTATTTGAAGACAACATGATTATCTATGCAGAAAATCCAAGGAATCTATAATAGAAAAAAAAAGCTCTTTAAACTAATGAGTTTATTGATATTAAAGGATACAAGGTAAATACACAAAAATCAATCATGTTCCTACTTACTAGCAATGAACAATTGGAAAATGAAATTTAAAATAATACATTTACGATAGCTTCTCCAAACATGACATAAACTTAGATGTAAATTTAACAAACCCTGTGCAAGATCCATGTATTGAATACTGAAAAACATGATGGAAGAAGAACTAAATATATGGAGAAACATACTGTGTTCATGGATTGGAAGATTCACGATAGTAATGATATGCATTCTCCCCAAATTGATCAAGAGATTTAATATGTCTCCCACCAAATCTCAGCAGGATTATTTGTAGGTATAAACAAGCTGATTATAAAATTTATATGGGAAGAGAAAGGAAATAGACAGCCAAAACAAAATTTGAAAAAGAATAACAAAGTTGGCTGAGCGACAATACTTGATTTTAAGATTTATTATAAAGCTATAGTCATCAAGGCAGTGTGGTATTGGTAAAGAAACAGACACATAGATCAACGGGACAGAAGAGAAATCTTACAAACAGACCCACACAAAAGTGCCAATTCATTTTTGCCAATGATGGAAAGGCCAGTCAATGGAGAAAGGATAGTCTTTTCCAGCAATTGATGTTAGAACTATTGGATATGCATATGTGGGGAAGGGGGGGGTGGAAGAACAACCATCTAAGCCTCACCTTTCATAGAAATTAATTCTGGATGGATCATGGCTCTAAATGTAAAGTGCAAAACTATAAAACTTTAAAAGTAAAACTATGAGAGAAAATCTTTCTGACCTGGGAGGAGGCAAAGAGTCTTTCAACATGACACTAAAAGCATAATCCATAAAAGGAAAAGTGAGACGTTGAGTATCATCGAAAGTTACAACTTTTGTCCTGCAATGTGTGTTGTTTAAAGTATTAAAGGACAAATGATGGAGTGGAAGCAATACTGGCAAAGTCGAGTTGTACTTCTTTCTCTTGCGTGCACATGCACACAAAAATAAATAAATGAAATCTTTTTGAAAAAATAAAATACAATGCATCATAAACAATTTGAGTTTATTCCAGAAATGCAAGAAGGTCTTATAATAGAAAAATGCTATTCATGATGCATGTGAACAGACTGAGGCATAGAATCAATACAACAATTTCAAAAGATGCCAAAACATAATAAAATTACACATTTTTAACTTGTAAAGGGGAACTTGTCAGAAACCTACATTAGCCGTAGAATATAACTATCCCGGATAGAATTCCACATTCTACTGCACGTACTAACAGTGAAATTAGGTTTTAAATATGTGTAATTAGGGACGCTTACCAAACAAAGCTGACTTTAACATCAAAGAGACACAGCTACATCTGTTTAAAAAATAGATTATGAGAGATCAACAGTGGCAGGGACCAGCTAGACTCCCTTCCCTGTGCACATAGCTGGAAAACATGTATTAAATGGGACTATGTCTGGGGCAATGGCGTGGGAGGACAGGGATATAAGCGTCTTCTAAGCTTTGCCAATTAACATATCCTTTCAACACTCCACCTTCTCTCTCCCTTTGTCCATTTGTAGCCAGATGCTGAGGCACCAGTAAAAGACTCCAAGGGCCTAGGGCTTGACGTGGATACGAGAGAGAGAGGCCTGGATCCCTGAATGACTATATGCAGCAGAGATCCCACCCCTGCCCCCATAGACTGACTCATGGTGGTCTGGTCATGAGCGCAAAATGAACCTTTATTTTATGAAACCACTGAGATTTTAGAGTTCTCTGTTATAGCAGTTGGTCTGTCCTGGCTAATACATCAACAAAACCACTCGATATAAAATGAACAAATATTCATGGCTTTCCTATATACTTGCAAAAACCATTTAAAAAATATGATGGACAGGGGTGCCTGGGTGGCTCAGTCAGTGAAGCATCTGCCTTCGGCTCAGGTCACGATCCTGGGGTCCTAGGATGGAGCGCCACATCTCTGCGGGGAGTCTGCTTCTCCCTCTCCCACTCCCCCTGATTGTGTTCCCTCTCTCGCTGGCTGTCTCTATCTCTGTCGAATAAATAAATAAAATCTTAAAAAAAAATAAAGTTGATATAATGGTCCCCAACACATCATTGAACCTGCCCCACCAGATACCCGAGCATGATGTAAAGCGATTTAAGCCATGTGGTTTCAGGGGAGGATTAGACAAATAGATCAATGGAACAAACTGAAATCAAACCATGCAAATAGAAAAATTTTGTTTATGGTTGATTTGGAAATCAAATCAATGAACATAGGCATCCTGATTGGTAAGGGAGTTGGGACAAACATACCCTGATTAAGAGAAAAATAAATACAGAGTCTTATGCCATAGCATGCATAAAGAAAAAGGATAAAAGAATATGTTTATAATTTTGAAACAGAGAAAAGTTTCTCTAAAAATATAACACATAGAAAGAAACATCAACAATCTATGGCCATTAAAATTTAAATCTTTTTTTTTTAAGATTTTATTTATTTATTTGACAGAGATAGAGACAGCCAGCAAGAGAGGGAACACAAGCAGGGGGAGTGGGAGAGGAAGAAGCAGGCTCATAGCGGAGGAGCCTGATGTGGGGCTCGATCCCACAACGCCGGGATCACGCCCTGAGCCGAAGGCAGACGCTTAACCGCTGTGCCACCCAGGCGCCCCTGGCCATTAAAATTTAAAACATCTACCACAAGACACAAAGGTTAAATGATACAGACTACATGGAAATACTTGTGATATTTAAAACATATAAAAGATTAATATTTATATTAAAAAAGTTCTGAAAGAGAGAGAGAATGAAAACAATAAGCCCAATGGGAAAAATGGGCAAAAAATAAGAATAAAATAATGGCCAAGGGGGAACAAAGCCAATAAACATGTAATCAAGAAATGAAAATAAGAACATAAAAATGTTTTAAAAAATTGTAATAATCAACTTGCGAAAATATAAGTACATTAATAAAATCTCAGGTGGATGATATGTTTTAGTGACTTTTTTTTTACACTATTGGTAGGTGTTGAAATAATACAAGCCTTTTGAGTGTTGGAAGATGTAACTAAAACTTAGTAATAATTATGAATCTAAGGAGACATCAGAGGCATGGAGAGGTAAATAAATATGAAGATTTTTATCTCAGTATTGTTCATTATTTCAAAAATGGACAAAATATATTTATCTGAAGGGGAATATTTTGCACACTATTAAATATTTTACTGTCTTCACAAAAAATACAGTAGGTACACATTTTTGCATGCGGAAAGATCGCTAGAAAACAACATGTAGGAGAGTAATTTATTATTCTAATTATATAAAAGTAATGAGGCAAAACCATGTATTTCTTTTTTTTTTTTTAAGATTTTATTTATTTATTTGGCAGAGATAGAGACAGCCAGCGAGAGAGGGAACACAAGCAGGGGGAGTGGGAAAGGAAGAAGCAGGCTCATAGCCCTGATGTGGGGCTCGATCCCATAACGCCAGGATCATGCCCTGAGCTGAAGGCAGATGCTTAACCGCTGTGCCACCCAGGCGCCCCAAAACCATGTATTTCTAACTAGACTTTTATGTGAATGTAAGTGAATAGAAGTAAGCAAAGTTCCTCACCAAACTGAGAATGAGAGGGAATGGGAGTGGATAGGTCAGAAGTTTTTGAAATCTCTTTATCCAAAAATTTCTTTTTCTTTTTTTTTAAGGGGGAGGGGCAGAGGGAGGGAGAGAATCTCAAGCAGACTCCAGAGCCCCATGTGGGGCTCGATCTCACCACCCTGAGATCATGACTTGAGCCAAAATCAAGAGTCGGACGCTTAACCAACTGAGCCACCCAGGCGCCCCCATTCAAAAATTTCCTATAACAAGAAGGTATTTTGAATTATTGGTGTAGTAAACAGAGAGTAAAATTAGAAGGAAAATGGAACAATGGAAAAGGAGCAAGTCAATCATGTGATCGGAGCCCTGCATAAAGTCCCAGCTCCGCTCATGCAAGAACGGGGATAGGAAACTGCAATCAACCTTCTGCTGTTCATAGAAAGAGACACTTCCGTGTCTGAACCTGGATTAGGACACAGAAAAGGGAGTACGACCTGGTGTTGGAGAGCAGGCTGTGTCACTACCGGGTTCTCTGTGTCCTCAGCTCCTCCGTAAACTGATGGGATTGTCCCTATAGTTTGTGTTCTCAAAACATGCATCTGTTGCAGGAGTTTGGGGGAGGGTGGAGGCAGAAAGGGTCCTGAGGGCTCTAGTAGCTGAGCACATGGCCGAGCTAGCTACAGCCTTTTTGCTCCCTAAATGTGCCTTCAAGTATCTCCACCATTTGCCAAAGTCCTGGCAGGAGACTCTGGGCTGGGCATGGGGGGAGGCCACACCACACCCTTCAGGTGCTACAGACACCAGCCAAGGTCGCTCTCAGAGCTTTTTATGGGAACTTTCCCAAATACACTGCAAATGTTGCCCCAGAGAAAGCTTGTCTGCTGAGAATACCAAACTCTGGCCAGATTCTGCAGAAGACTGGCAGATACATCAAAATCAAAATCTAAACTCAGAAGCCACAACCAACCATTTTATTCTTTCACTCAAACGATGTGGGAATGTATCTTTCTGGAAGTTTCGCTAATAGCCATCTATTCAGATCACTGTCTTTGTCTCTTATCAAAATATTTCATCAGAGTTTCCCAGGGTAAATTTCCTCGGTTAAATTTAAATAACTCTTATCTGAACATCATTGTAAACTAAATTATGCAGCACACCCTGTAGAACATTCCAGGTTAAAAAAAGATCCATTTGCTAAGTACCAAATTCATCCTTTGCCTTGCCTTTAAAAGCTTTCCTTTAGCCCCGTCTGCTTTTCAAGATCTCTTCCAAGCAAATAGCCTTGCACCAAAGACTTCCTCCTTAAAACATAATTTACAGCTTCTGCAAAATCATGCCATATTTATTTAAATTCCTTAACTCCGTTATTTAATTTATTCTGGTATGTGTTTGGATTTAACTTGCTCACTTTCCTAAGCTCTTAGGGTCTAGCAGGAATGGTGGGAGGCACATGGTAGTGACTAAACAGCATTTTGATGTCGTTCCAAACACATGATCTGGCTGAGAAAGTTTGGGTTTTTTCTTCTTATTTTAACTTTTTGCTCTTTGAGTGACCAAAAAAAAAAACGGTCTTAGGAGTAATGTGGTGAGGGGAGGAGTAATGATCTCTTAAAGAAGTAAGTAAAGAAAGCCCCAAACAGAAGGAGGAGAAGGAAGAGAAGAACGGGGAGAAAGGGAAAAGGAGAGGGAAAGGAGGAGGAGGAGGGGTAAGAGGGAAAGAAAAGCATAGCTGAAATTATTCTACTCTTGTCATTCTTTCTGGTTGGTGTTCAGCCAAGAATCCAACAAAAGGGGGGCGCCTTGGGTGGCACAGCGGTTAAGCGTCTGCCTTCGGCTCAGGGCGTGATCCCGGCGTTCTGGGATCGAGCCCCACATCAGGCTCCTCCGCTATGAGCCTGCTTCTTCCTCTCCCACTCCCCCTGCTTGTGTTCCCTCTCTCGCTGGCTGTCTCTCTCTGTCGAATAAATAAATAAAATCTTTAAAAAAAAAAAAAAGAATCCAACAAAAGGTGGCATTTCCTAATCAATTAAATACCAGGGTGGGTATTCTCTATTGCATCACTGAGTCTGTGATTCATGGTGCCAGAAAGTTACTCAATCAAGCTTGGTTTGCCTTTCTCTTTCTTCTCTCCCTCCTCTACCCTTCGACTAAATGATTTTAAACAGTATGGCGGACGTTGTGTTTGATTCCCCAGTGGGCTTTCCACTCTGCCGTTTTGTAACACCCATGGTGCTTCAGGGAAGAATCCCAGCTTCAGGAATGAGATGAATATTGATCAATCAAAGCCAAATGATTTCATCAGATTGTTTGAGGGATCTGGAGGGAAACCTATCAGTGCATGGCATTCCCCTAGGAACAGGTATCAGTCCAAAGTGTGCACATAACAATCACATGGAAGGGAAGAATTTTATTTCGTGCCTGGAAGAGAGGCTGTTTTTGTTCCTCTACCATTGGATCCTGCAATTCTGAGGGGAGCTACCCTAGCAGAAGCCTGCAACATGGATGGCCAAAGACAGGAACCATGAGAACCCGTGCCCTTGGTGACAATGTCTAACTGCTGGGTTCACCAACCCTACATTCCATTCCCTCTTGTTAGACTTCCGGTCACGTGGCCATTAATTTGTTATGATTTAGGCCAATTTGTACGGCCTTTTCTGTTACTACTAAAAGTAGTGCCCTAACTCATGAAACCAACATAAGTGCATTTATTGAGCCAAAATGGTCTTGTGTCAATTGTCTCAATAGCTTGGGCAACCTGTAGAAACAAAGCTGGGCACTTAGTTGGAGTACTTAGGTTCTGAATCTAGAAAATATTCCTTCATACGTGGTTGAATGAGTATGTCTGTTTCTCTGGCCACTGACCAACTCCTCATTCTATGATTTCCATGGAGCATGAGAGGGAAAGACCAGCCATTGAGTTGTAGGCTCAAGTCCGTCACTAACCGAGCACCATGTCTCATTCGTGTATCTGTGATTTACCCACAATAAAAAATAGTGATGGGCTATAATGTAATCTCTCTAATCAAATGAGCGAGGATGTCTTCATGTGGAAGGTGACCGACCATTCATTTATTACTGGTCAATTCCACCACGAGCACCACCTTGTAGGCTTCTCCCTTGTTAGTGCATGAGTATGAAAGCACAGCTCAGGCCGTGCCTTCCTTGGGTAATTTGCGTCCCTGCTAAGTCAGCAGTGATTCAGAGTTGAAGTGTATTTTATTACAAGAGATTTACAGGTAAACAGCTAAGTCACAGGGCTTAACATACCCCTCCCCTGGCTTTTCACTCCCACCCTGCTTACCTCCAGCTAGGCCACCTCCCGTCTAGACCTGCTAGACAAGCTAATCCTCGGCCTACAGCTGAACTAGAAGCATGAGCTCCTCCCAGCACCACTTCCTTGGAGGTTGCTTTCAGTTTATGGCTTAGCCTGAGTTATGAGCTCATGGTCGAAAATTACAAGACACACAAGGAGACAGTCCTTGCGGAGAGTGAGCAGATGAGAAACCAAACAATAAACCCAAGGAACGAGAAACAATCCAAACAGAATATTAAATAAGCTTGTTAAAATTGTTGAAAGAAGAGAGATAAAGAAATGAATCTCGTATGCAATAATAAAAAATGATCATTTGAAGAAGAGCTTTAAAAGAACCAAACCTAGCAAGCCTGTGAGCAAAACAAAATGACTAATACAACATAAACCTCAGAATTTTGCCAAATGAAATATAATGGATGTGAAGGCAGGATTTGTTTTGTCTGCCTTGTTTAATGTTTAAGCCTTAGCATTTGGAATAGTACCTGCATAGGTAGGTAGAGAGATAGATAGAGAGATCGATAGAGAGATCGATCTGTAATTGATATGCAATCAATACTTTTAAATAAATGAATAAATAAATTAGTAGGCTAAATAGTAGAAATGACAGAGGAAGATTAGTGAATTGGAAGATAGCACTAAAAAAAATCACACAAAACATGCAAAGATATAAGACATAAGAAAGAAGGATGGAAGGACAGAGGATGGAAGGATGGAAGGACAGAGGATGGAAGGATGGACGGAAGGAAATTTAAGAAACCTGCACAAGGGAAAGTAATATGTCAACATCCACTTAATAGGGATTCCAAAAAAACAAAATTCTTTCTGAATTGAGCAGAGGCAATATTGAAAGAGATGCTCTTCAGTAAGTCTCCAGTGTTTACAATGTATAATGAACTCCTAAAAAAAAAATTACGAAAAGCTAAACCAGCAAAGAGAAAAATGAGGAAAAGCTATTAAGAGGCAACTCAATAAAAAAAGACCCAAAGGGTTGGTTAACATATGGGAAGATGCTCGGGCCCATTAGTAACCAGGAAAACTCAATTGAAAACAGTAATTAGATAGCATATCTTTCCCATCAGATTGGAAATAATTAAATAATCTGATAACATCAAGTGTGGGAAAATGGCAACTTTTTATGCATTGCAGGGAGAAGTATAATTTGGAACAATTAATTTTGACATTAATTAGCCTGACTAAAGAGCTCACCCTACAACACAACAAATTTGTCTCTAGTTTCTACCATAGAGAAGTTTTCATGTTTGTATCCAAGGTCACATTTATAACACAATTGATTGCCTCATTGTGCAGAATCGTGAACGTGCAAATAGGCCAACTGCCTTGGGTGAGGGAAATCTACAGTTAAGTGATGGTTTATTTCTATCATGAGATTGTTGTAGCAGCAAGTAAAATAAATGCACTAGACCTGCATATGTTAACGGAGATAATTTCAAAGACACGTGAGTGGGGAAAAAATGCAAGTAGGCTAGATGCATTGGGATACAAACAATACTCTACGTTATTCAAAGAGACACGCATATGTAGTAAATATATAAAACTGTGCATGAGAATAATACACATCTACTTCAAGGCAGTGGTTTTATCGGGACGAATAGGCAGAGCAGGGATGCGGGGACAGGGAGAGGAAGAATGGGAAGGGAGATTTTAGCTCTGTTTATATAGACTTTCAAAATATAAGAAGCAAAAAAGGCAAAATATTAATTCAAACTCACTTATGTTACTGGTTGTGCTTTTCTGTGTCTTTAACATATTTCATAATTCAAAGTTACTTTTAAAAGAACGAGAGCAAAATAAACAACATATGAAATAAAAATAGTAATTAGAATAATTATATCCAAATAATAGTATTTTCAAGTCTGCCAATATTGATAATTTACAATGTACAGATCCTTGCTGAAATTACAGATCATGTTGGAAAATTTAAATGACTACAGACAGTAAAAAAGTGATTACTACCATTTATTATTCATTGTGAAAGGAAGCACAAGTAAAATCATAGATAAAAATTATATGAAAGAAGGAAGAATGGAAATTGAAAAAAAAATAACAGCAGGTTTATTTCTTACTGTGTTCAGGGGAAGGATCGATATATTACCTTCAGACTTTGTTAACAAAATGTAAGTTCAGTGTATGTGGTGGAAGACCTAAGGTGACAGCTGAAAACATATGAATAGAAGGGATGATTTCCAAATCAATATAAAGAAAAAAAGAGGGAACTCTGAAAGGCTTTATTAATTCAACTGAAGGCAAAGAGCAACAAACACAAACTAAACAAAGACAAAATACAAATATAAGTCATCCACATAAACGTGAGTAGGTTTAACTCACACTTTCAAGAGTCTGAAATCTGATACAGAAAAAAAATGAGTGTTCCACTATTTATACGAGACATCTCACTGCTACTAAAAAACTCTACTCGTAGTTCTAAAGCCAAAGGACAGAAGGATATACCATGCAAAGAGAAATGAAACAAGGCAAACAAATCAACAGCAACAGAAAAACCCCACCACCAACAACAATAAGACAGAAAGGAGCAGAAGAGTAGGAAATTGGTATAGCCATAATAACTTCACATAAAACAGAAAGCAAACTAAAAACACTAAGAAGTACAGAAAAAACACATAAGTCATGTATAATGCCAAATGCTGGTAACAATCACTAATATTATTTGTATATGTGTCTCCAAAACTAGAATTCTATTAAAAATGTTTTTATTATTTGTCTTAGCCATTTATTGATGTATTAGCATTTCATCATTCCTTAAAGTTCTTCAGTACCATAGTGCCTACTCTTTCTACCACATGGGTGGTCTATCATTTATTTATTTATTATTTGGGGGTTTTGGATCCTTTTTTTAAGATCCTTTCTAAATTTTTTTGGTGGTATAAATGACATTGTAATGAACACAGTCTTGCATAAACCTGTACGTAGTCTTCTGCACGGTTTTCCATTTGCCTTTAGCAGATAAAGAGTAGAAGGAGCTCAATATATGTGGGTGGAAAACTATTTATATTTTGACATCTTTAGGTTAACCCTTGTAGGATGCATGGCAGGAAAGGGTTTGACCTGGTTGGATAGAGGGACAAACTTCATTTGACAAAATGTTCCCCTTTACTGGTGTTAATGCCTGGAAGGAACAAGAAGAATCATGTTGGCCCTTTCTCCCAACAACTGGCTGGATAGTTGCTTTGGTCCAGCCATCAAGTCAAAGTCTCTGCAGATACAGAATGGAGAGAGAGAAGCCCGGTCTTCATGGACCCCAGACACGTCTAAGAAGACAATGTGTCCAAAGACAGGAAGAACAACATGACAGTTGCTGCAAGGGAAGGGTCAGATGACTCCTTCAGGCCTCCGTTTACCTTTTACTTAAATCAGGGGCAGACATTGCTAATATAATTGAATTATTGATAGTACTGATTAATACATAAAGAGCGCTAACTTTTGAAAGTACTCTCTGTATATTTGCATTCTCTAGAAGCATTCTTTTAAATGTTTCTAGGATTATTGCAGTTTCTCAAAGAGCAACCTGTGCCTCCTTCTGACCCCCCAGTCTAATTCACCTGCACCGCGCAGAAGGCCTTGAGGGCAGCATGACCCTAAGACTTCCACAGTTCACCTTGGACCTGTGAGACCAGCCCCATGTAAGGGATGTCCCAGCGATGTCCCACTGCAGGTGAACTTTATGAATGTTTTGCCCGTCCTCATGCCCTTCCTCTTCCTGAGAACAGGGACTGCCCTCCGATGACATGCAGGGACATCCCAGGACACATTTGATATTTTGGTAATGAGATAGTTCCAGGAAATGCGAAGACCACCTCAGGATTTGAAGCAAAGATAGACTTTTATTGCCACAGTGAATTTTTACTGCAATTGCCTTACCTTCAAACAAGGCAGATGATGGGAGGGGGAGGGAAGCAAGGATGCAGTGCCAACAATGATTTCACCATAAACGCCCCTAAAATGTGGTCAATGCACTCGCAGACCTGCCTGCCAGAAACGTGGGCAGCTCCCGTCCCGTGTTGGAGAAGACATTTACACACAATGAGGAGAGTTCTTGACTCATCGGAGCGGTGATTAAAATTGGCCAACAGCTCTTAAGGAATCTTAGGAAATAATAATATTCCCATAGCATGCTGTTAACTAAAAGCCAGTCAAAAAGCGGCAACTATCCCAGCCCGAAAGGAAAAGCCCATGTCGGACAATACTGGGATATGAGATCGGTCCCGTGAACGTAGGTGTTGGGGAATTTTGAAAAACCAGGGTCGTTGAATAAGTAACGATCAAAACGCCAACTATATCGGGGCTGAATTGATTAGCTTGCCAGGGAAGGGGAGCTGTATTGTGGAAATAACGCAGCAAGTGCGGCAGTTCTCCCCGAATGTGTGTGGGGTGGGGCAGGGCATTAACAAAGAAGGATTCTGAAAAGTCCTTTCTGGCTGATGACTGAGAATTGAAAAGTCTCCCTTGGGATCGATAGTTCCTACAGTTTGACGGCCCTGGGGCATCCGTTACATACGGTCCAGGGTGAACTGCGGAAGGCTCAGGCAGTCTTAGGGTCACGCTGCCCACAGTCCCCTCTGTGCACCGCACTGGGATGGAGCACAGATTTCTTTTAGCAGCCACAGGCAATGGGGAGCTACTGAAGCCTCTTGAGAAGGACGGTAAACGATCAAGAGAGTATTTTAGAAATATGACTAACCTGACATCCCATTTTTGCCCAATATGTACGTTTTGTTTGTCATAAAGTTATGACCAGTATGGTACTGATGTCAGTTTCAGGAATGACCTCGGTTTGCTTGAGCCGATTTCCATCCCTTGGTTATGTTTTTGAGCTCTAATTATTTATGGATCTGGGACTACGTCCAAAAACAGACCCTGTCCACTCTACGTAGTACTCTAAATTCTAACGTAGAAATTAGAAGAATCCAGGACACGCCTAGTATCCATCAATTCTCTTCCCTGCAAGAGGAAAGGTAAGCTCGTGGACGGGCTCTTCTGGTAAGCAACCCTCTAGGCTGGGGCAAGTTCAAGCCAGTGCCCAGAGGAAAGGGGTGCAGGGGGCATCTGAGGCAGGACTGAGGCTCTGGGCTGAGAGCATGGGAGAGGATGAGTGCAAGGAATCCTGGAGAGATGCTAGCCAAAGTACAAGGTCTTTCTTGGAGAGCAGGTGCAGAGCTGAGTGTCCTTGGCTAGCGGCGGGGCTTTACGAAGCCCCAGAGGCCCCAGATTCCTGGAAAAGACTCTTCTTTAGACCAGACTGAACACTTCTTCAAAGAAATCTTTTTTACTCATGTCACGTCCCCAAGCATCTGGCACATTGACTCACACGCTTGGATCCTCAGTGCCTATCCGTTACGTTTTATTAAAAAGCCTCTTTCCTCCACCGCCAGAAACCAAAGGAGGTTCAAGGTCAAGGCAGTATTGACAGTGTCAAAATCTACAGTTAACGCTTTCTCCCTTCCTATCACCCACGCCTCAAATCCCGGCCTCGGGGGATGTCGGGTCCTTACCTGCCGGCTCTCTTCGTCCACTCAGCCGCCTTCTCGGGGGATGTCTGTTCCCTGAAGATCCTGCTTCCTTTCAAAGGAGCCACGTCCCCTTCCCGGTTGCAAAGCTAAACCATACCAGAACACGGGTTTATAAACACATCTCAGCCGAGCTGAACCAGGGCTTTCCATCAGAGATAAAAATGGCAATGTGGTTTTTCCACATCTGTCCTGGCTTGGGGCCAGGTCTGCTCCCACGGGCATGGAAAGGCCTGGCTGGAGCCGGGTCTGAAGAGATGTGCCAGCCTGTAGGTGCACCCAAGGGAGCGGGCCCTGCTGCCCTGCCACCCGCGTCTCCTCCCCCCTCTCTCCTCTCCCCTGCCCAGGGCTGCAACCTCTGAGTCTCTTTCTGGTTGGAAACTTTGAAGTCACGCATTCTTTGTGATTGCACACGACCCCTGTGATTTGGAGCAGCTCACTATTTTCTTTTACCACCTTTATTGAGGCATAATTTACATACAATCAAATATGCCCATGTGAAATATACAGTGCCGTGAGTCTTGACAAATGGATGCCTGGGTTCCTACCACCACGATCAAGAGAGAGAACACGTCCATGACCTTGAGTGGCTCCTCGCGGCCCTTTGCAGCCCACCCCTACCTGAGCTCCAGCCCCGAGCATTCACCATGTCTGCCTTTTCCAGAACTTCCTGCAAATGACATCTTACAGTGTGCGCTCTTATATGCCTAGCTTCTTTAACCCAACCTTATTCCTCTGTGTTCTTGCTTATAATGGGAGATGGTTCTTTTTCTAATCCTACGTCATTTTTCACGGCATGGATGTAGCCAAATATTTTCCTGCTGATGGTCAACTGTGTCATTTCTAGTTTGGAGCTGTTCTTGAATAAAGCTGCTATGGACACTTATGGGCAAGTTTTAGTGTGCATTTTCAAAATCCGCGGGTAAACACCTCATTGGAATTGTTGGGTCGTATGCTAAGTGCATGTTTAACTTTAGAAGAATTGATACCTGTTAGCAAAGTTACTGGCACCATTTTGCAGTGACATGTGAGTGTTCCATTTGCTCCACAGAATCCCCCATTTGCTCCCTGGAATCGTCAACGGTCGGTATGCTCAGTCTTTTTATTTCCTTTTAGCTAGTGTCTTTGGGGGTTTATGTTGTATTTCACTGGTGCCTAATACTATTGAGCATTGTGTCATGATTTCTTAAAGATTTTTTTTTTAAATTAATTTGACAGGGAGAGTGAGAGAGCACAAGCAGGGGGAGCAGCAGAGGGAGAGGGAGAGGCAGACCCCCGCTGAACAGGGAGCCCGATGCGGGGCTTGATCCCATCATGACCTGAGCTGAACGAAGACACTTAACCAACTGAGCCACCCAGGCATCCCTCTTTTTATGTTCTTATTGGCCATTCATATAATTTCTTTTGTGAAGAATCTGTTTAAATCTTTGAGAAAAGTCACTTTTACAAAGCCCTGGGGGTCATGGGAAGACTCTGGATTGCGAGCCAGAGGCCTAGGGCTTGAAACTCAGCCCTGTAAAGAGCTGCGGGACTTGGGAACAATCAAGGTCATGGGTGTCTTCCATTTACAATTAGGAAAAACGACCAGATTATCCTTAAAGGTTTTTCTCTGCTCCAGAGACTATGGCTACAATCTCCATTTTTGTTTTGTTTTGTTTTGTTTTGTTTTGTTTTGTTTTCTTCACTTTTAAGGCAGGTGCATCCCTCAGGCTCAAAGAAACACAGTCACAGATGTGAAACTGGAACGAGACACTGGAGATCATTCAGCCCCTACGTGACTTCATAACTTCAAAGCTTCTGATCAAAAATAGATTCAGTTTCACACAGCCAACAATTACAAGGTTGCAATGGCATAGAGGCAACTGGTTCCAGGTCTCCTGGCTCTGGTAACTGGATACGAGTTTGAAAAATAGGCATATATTCTGCCTCTCTCTTCCGAGAGAATCCCTGGGAGTAAGAACTGGGCAACATGATTTTGTTTTGTTTTGTTTTGTTTTTACCAAAACTAAGACATTTCCATTTGCACCCTTGGCATTCACGTGAGCACTAGAAGGCAGTTAACGAAGGATCTGGAAGGGTCCTGAGACCAGGCGTCCATCTAGGGAAGCTTCTGCACCCTGGTTTTGCAGTTGCACTCACATTAAAACCCAAACCCAGCGCCCCCAGCCCAGGCAGCCGGTTTGCGGAGCTGTAATGGCTATAAACACTGCCACGCAAATTACATTTACACTCCAGTCCATGGATGGAGTTCTGTAAACTGACAAGTACTTAAGGGTCAGACTATAGTCCCCCACAATTAGAGCACGCCATTCCCATGGGTGTTAATGTTTATAGAAGGCTAGTTAACCTTGCACGGGATCTGGGATCACAGGGCTGTGTGCGCCATTCAGCTGCAGAGCTGAAGAGTGCATTTCCATGCCAGCAACTTCCAATCCCACACTGTGGCAGAGTGGACAATCGAGGCTTGTTCTCAGGGCCAGGGCAAGGCCCTGGCTTGCGTGGCCTCTGGTCCCTTGATTGCTCGACCAAGGCCTGGAGCTTCACTTTCCCTGAACAACCCCAACTTAATGGACTGTGATGATTGGTCTTACACTGTAACTCTGTTCTGTTACTAGAGCAAACCACGTAGTTACACATTCGTTTGTGACTTTCCAAGACCCCCAGGAAAGAAGGGGCCATTGTAAACCTTTGAAACAGAACCCAGACGTGTTGAGCGTCTTGGAGATTGTTTCAAGTAACAAGTAACTGCTTTTCATCACGCACTCAAGGGGCTCCAAGAGGGGCAAGACCTGGTGCTTTTGTTCCCAAAGTTTACAATCTATAGTTTTTGGTAGACAAGGCAGGCATACATGGAAAAAGTCAATAAAACACAAGAGGGAATGTGCTCCATTTTGGCTGGAGTGTGGGGAGATTCAGAAGTGGGTGAGATTGCTGTGGCGTGGCAAGATGGGGGAAAACTTCAGCAACAAGATGGGAGTGGAAATGGCCCTTGGCGATCACTACTGTTTGGATAAAGAGTGGATCAAGGTGTGGAAATGTGTGGAATGTTCCAGTTAGACCAAAGAAACTGGTCTGATGGAAGGAGAGCAGAGTAGTGAAGCCAGGGATGGGAAGCGTGGGTCCCACCAAGTTGGGGACGTCCCTTGAAAGCCAGCAGATGCTGGGAACTGAAGAGAAACAAACATATAGGTAACCACGTAGTTTTTGTTCAGTATCCTCCAGTGTCTTCTTAACTCCCTTACAGTGAAACCCAAAGTCCTAACCATAGCCCTACCTTGTTTGCCCGCAGCTTCCATGAGTTCCCAGATGTCAACACTTACTCCTTTCTCCTCTGCTCACCCCCTTCCAGCTGCACCAGCTCTCTTATTCCTGCAACCCTGGGGGCAACGTCCCACCAGGGTACTTTCTCATTTTCTGTTCCCTCTGCTAGAAATACTCTTCCCACTGTTATCCACCTGGCTCTTGATCTCATCACTCTGTCCACTTAAGTGCCCTGTTGGTGATCTTTCTCCAATAACTCCATTTAAAATGGCAACAGTCCCCACCTTTGGCTCTTTCTATCTTCTTCCTCAGGTTCGTTGCATTCCAGAGACATTTCATCACCAAGCATCTTGTATATACTTTTATTTTATTTTATTTTATTTTATTTTATTTTATTTTATTTTATTGTCTCTCTTCCCGCATTAGGATGAAAACTCATGAGGGCAGGGGCACCTGGGTGGCTCAGTTGGTAAGCATCTGCCTGCAGCTCAGGTCATGATCTCAGGGTCCTGGGATCAAGCCCCACGTTGGGCTCCCTGCTCAGCAGGGAGTCTGTTTCTCCCTCTGCCTCTGCCCTTCCCCTTGCTAGTTGCTCTCTCTCTCTCAAATAAATAAATAAAGTCTTAAAAAAAAAAAAAAGAAAGAAAGAAAAAGAAAACTCATGAGGGCACAAGATTGTGTCTATTTTGTTTATTGATGCGTCCCCAGTACCTACCAGGATGCCCAGATACTCAGTAAATATTTGCCCAGTGAACAAATGACTAGGTGACTCTTAAAAGCACTGATCTGATAAAGGAGTTGCATGGTGCATGGNCTCCCTGCTCAGCAGGGAGTCTGTTTCTCCCTCTGCCTCTGCCCTTCCCCTTGCTAGTGCTCTCTCTCTCTCAAATAAATAAATAAAGTCTTAAANAGTGCTCTCTCTCTCTCTCAAATAAATAAATAAAGTTTTAAAAAAAAAAAGAAAGAAAGAAAAAGAAAACTCATGAGGGCACAAGATTGTGTCTATTTTGTTTATTGATGCGTCCCCAGCACCTACCAGGATGCCCAGATACTCAGTAAATATTTGCCCAGTGAACAAATGACTAGGTGACTCTTAAAAGCACTGATCTGATAAAGGAGTTGCATGGTGCATGGAAAGGGCTAGAAAAAGATACGATTTCAGTGGCTACCCTTATCAGACAGGTTAAGACAGACATTCATTAGCCTGCCTTCCTTACAAGCAATGGAAATTAAATCTATTTTAGGCNGAAAGGGCTAGAAAAAGATACGATTTCAGTGGCTACCCTTATCAGACAGGTTAAGACAGACATTCATTAGCCCGCCTTCCTTACAAGCAATGGAAATTAAATCTATTTTAGGCTAAAGGCAATTTGTGTAAAGGGACAGGAGCTCCCAGAATTGACGAGAGGCCAGAAGACAAGGCCAGGATGTGGAGGAGAAGACAGCCCTGGAGGCCAGGGCTCAGGGAGCATGACACGCACAGAGAGAGTGTGGTCAGGAGCTTGCTGCCTAGCGGAAGGGAATGCCCACTGTTTTCAGTGTGTTTACTCCTCTACTCAAGAATTAAATGCCATTGAAGGAACATCCAGTTGGCCTCATGGGGGTCACATGCCTGCCCTCAGCCCTTGTCGTGAAGATATATGGTGTGTTGGTGGTCCAGCATCATCTTTTCCTAATATCATCACAAGTCTCTTCCTGAACAATTTCTTCCTCCCCTAGACACCATTTGGGGGAATCATAATCAAGAATTTCTCTGTCCTCCACCAAACATCTGAGTTTGCTTTTCTTTTTTATGTTTTCACCCAGAAGGTATAACATGGGTGACCAAACAAAGATATTTCACTATAGTGATCTTTTAAGAGTTTAACGTAATACGAGTAACTTTGAGGTTCCTAAGACATTACTGTGGATAAAACCGTTCTGTGTAGGGGCACCTGGGTGGCACAGCGGTTAAGCGTCTGCCTTCGGCTCAGGGCGTGATCCCGGCGTTATGGGATCGAGCCCCACATCAGGCTCCTCTGCTATGAGCCTGACTCTTCCTCTCCCACTCCCCGTTTGTGTTCCCTCTCTCGCTGGCTGTCTCTATCTCTGTCGAATAAATAAATAAAATCTTAAAAAAAAAACCACTTCTGTGTAGACTGTCTCATTTGAACCATAACATTTCTGTGAAGTAGGTAGGCAGGTGTTACTATCTTCATTGTATAGATGTAGAAACTGAAGCTTGGAGATTTTAAGCAAGTTTTTCAAGTTCAATGGCAGGACTGTTTGAATGTTAATGTTAATGTTTAATGTTAATGTTAAATTCTATTATAACGGGGGCCCACATTGATGAGAACTTGTGGCATTCAGTATTTTTATCCACACTATACATCTTAACAAAATTCATTCTCACAACAGCCCTATGAAGTGAGTACTGATATTCTAGTGAGTAGATAAAGAGACTTGAGATAGGTCCCTAAGACTTGCCCAAGGTGACTTATTTATAAAACTTTTTTTTAAGATTATTTATTTATTTATTTGGGGGGGAGGGAGGGAGAGCACAGAGGGAGAAGCAGGCTTCTCATTGAGCAGAGAGCCCAATGAGGGACTCGATCCCAGGACCCCGAGATCATGACCTGAGCCAAAGGCAGACGCTTAACCGACTGGGCCACCCAGTGCCCCAAGGTAATGTGTTTATAAAGTGCTAGAGCCAGGCGCCTGTCCCTGAGCCTGTGCGCTGAGTGCTAAGGTATACTGCCTCTCAGGTTTTATTAAATAAATGTCAATGAGTATAGGTGACATCAGCAATATTTACGTTCAGCCAAACTTCCCGAAAAATACGTGCATCTGTGGCTCAAATTAAAGATTCCAAAGACGCATCATGCCTGTTCCATAGTGGTCGTTCAGCAAATATAAATTGGATAAATGAGTGAATGAATGAGGGTCTTACCCTCACAGACCCTTTGCAGCAAGAGGCTTTGTCTTTCAAGTAATATTGCAGAATCTAGGACCCAAGAAGGGAGTTTCATTAGAATAAGTAGACATTTGATGTTCTATTTCGTGCCCATATGCTGGGCACAAAAGAGAGACAGCGCCTTTCCACTGCTTTCCCTCACTGTGCTGTGTCCAGAGATACAATGTGCTTACGAAAGGAAATAAAGATATCTTCCTTCTCTGATATCCTGCATCTGGTCCTGCTCTGGTCTTGATCATGTCTGTCAAGTAGGGAAAGTCTTCTGATTTGGAAAATAACCTAGTAGCAGCTCGCATCCCAATGGATATGTCTACGTGCCGAATTCGGAAGCCCCCACCAATGAGTTTCCCTATCTATGAGTGCCCTTTGCAGATGAATATTGAAGTCAGGAAGAAACAAATTTATTTTAATTTGTTTAAGCACTTAGAGTTTTAACCTTCTTAGCATCCTGTTAAATTGGCCATGAAACCAGGGATGGTACCACTGATTTATAAGAGGGCTGATGCATTAAGTAAAAATCTAGGAGACAGTCAACGTGAGAAGTAAATGTATTCATTCACGTGGAAGCCTTGCTGGCTGTGTGTGCCAGGCACGATGCTGGACTCCAAGAATGCAGAGATGAACAAGACGTGATCCTTTCCTCTTGGGCTTGCTGCTGTCACCTCTGTTTGAAAAAGTTCAAGTTGGTCCATGTATAAACCATACCTTTTGGAGAATATCTTTTGGGGAACATGCCAACACAGTGAACTTGACTCAGAACTACCTGATTGGGAAGTCAGAAATTCAACCAGGACGCCACAGTGAGTGCATATCTGTGAGAACCTGAGGGTCTGGTAGAGTGGTCCTCATGGAAAGGAGAAGTGGGGACAACACGAAAGATGTTAGGTGATGGCCAGGTGTTCTCCATCACCCCAAATCCTTTAATAGGTATCTACCATCAGATAGTGCTGTGAAAATGCTTCACAAAGAACCAGACGTAGAGAGGCAGAGACCTGGTGGTGTGGAGTAGGTGAGCAAGTAATCACTCGGATTACTGCATTTCTTTAAATGGCCGCGAATGGACTCAATCATCCCCAAATGGATGATATTACGAGTTGTGGCTGTAAAAAGTTACATCTCAAATAGTAGCTATATTTCAAACAGATATAACCGTAGGTAACTGGATTGATGGAGAAGGGAAGCTGCAATGTGGGAAGTTACCACCCCTATTCTGTCTTAATCATCCTCAACAGACTCAGACGATGGGTATTTTGGCAGCTCCCTGAAAGACAGAATCGAGTCATTCAGCTCAATTCAGATTCGGGACCAAACACCACTTTATTTATTTTTTTTTAAGATTTTATTTATTTATTTGACAGAGAGAGAGACAGCCAGAGAGAGAGGGAACACAAGCAGGGGGAGTGGGAGAGGAAGAAGCAGGCTCCCAGTGGAGGAGCCTGATGTGGGGCTCAATCCCATAAAGCCGGGATCACGCCCTGAGCCGAAGGCAGATGCTTAACGACTGAGCCACCCAGGCGCCCCCCAAACACCACTTTAAAAAATGCAAATCCATAACTTCAGGGTGGTTGGCAGCTTAGATCAACTCTCCTGTACTCACACTTGGATAGAAATCAGCTTAAGGAGCTATTTTCTTTATGCTGAAGGAATGGGATGAAGAACGGAGGGACACAAAGAAAACAACGTAGGGGAGAGGGCTCCTGACCCAGGAGAAGTCAGAAGACACTAACTCTAATTCAAGATTTCCATGATTTTTTTAGATTTACTTTGCATGAGAAAAACCATTAGCTATAAATCTGAGTCATTGAGATTTTCATATGCAAACACACAGTTTGAGTGTGAGAGGTATGTCTGCATTATCGAGCTGTTATGGAGAATAATGATCAATGGGATCACAAGATTTGGGTCTAATGTTCAAGAACAGTTTTACTCCAAGGATGGTCACTGGGTTTATTCCTGGAAAGATGCATGAATTAAACTTAGAGAAAGAACCCCCAATAATAGTTCCAGATTTTATGAGTAAACCCTTCCATTCCTCAGCCCTGCAGTTTCACACCTCCATGGGCTCTCCAAACATCAACAAAAACTCCAAGGATTTGATGGAAAATGGTGTTAAGTCTCATGTTGTTTCAGGAATTTCCCAATATGCACTAAATTAACTTTGGGGCCATATGAGGCTGAGTGGTAGGAAATCGCTCCATTGGACACAGATGGCGGACCTAATGTTCCCAACAGCTGTTGCGCACACATGAAATCAGATTGGGATTAACACTTACCTTCAGCGTGGTCACACCCGGATGGGATGGCTTCTCTGTAATGTACACCAAGCTTAGCTTATGTCTCCGAAACCACATGACCTTACAGGCCTTGGGAACATTTGATCCAGGAAATCTGAACCTGGGCAGAAATCATAAAGCATCAGGTACATGTTAAGCAGGAATTTATCTGCTTTTTGTCTGAAGTGGCCTCACATCCATCTAGCTTTTGTCTGCCTCGGAGTGAAATATTTATAGGCAAGCTGCTTTCTAAGGCAGAGTTACAGACCTATTCAGGTTTGGTGTGAAATGTCTCTACCCGTTGACCACCTGCTGAAACCTACATTCCAACTGCAACCAGACCTAAGCTCTTTTGTATCACTGTGAGTTTTAGCACTGATACCAGGATGGTAACCCAAGTAGAATTTACGATGAAATCTAGCTGGTATGTCAATGTAACTCGTTGTTGGCAAACATGGTAAAACTTACCAGGTTTGTGATGAAGTTAAGACCCCCGAAGACCTCTTTTGTCTTGTTTTGGGAAGAGGGGTACTTCCCTTAGTGGGGTTGCAATCGTACAACTTCTGAAATTCTCCTGGATGTTATTTTCAGAACTGTGGCTTAATCATTCAAATACACTTACAACTGTATCCTTGGAGGGTAGATTTGATGTTTAGAAATGACCGTGGGTCATTCAGAGCTAAACCTGATGATTTAGGAAGGGGATCAAGTTGAGTGATCTCAATATATGTCAAAACGAGGTGTGACTTTTAATTAGTAAGGTGGGTTTTATTGTATGGCTTATACATATGGTTTTAAGGCAATTCCAAGACCTCTTTTTAATAATGCCTATATTGTAGCAATTTGAATGTTTAAATTCTGCAATGTTTACCTTAAAAAAATGTTTTATTAACCTCCTATTACAGTTTGTATGTGACCTTAATGAAGGCAAACATATGGGAGGATATCAGAAACCCTTCCCTTTGGGGTTAATCACAAACAACTAAGCAACTCAGAATTCCTGACCCGTAACTCTGATAGTCTTCATTTTCAAGATTATTGGTTAGGGTTTCACATTTTCTTACTTCTCTGTCTTAGAAATCTACTAAACAGCTTAAAATTTCCTTCTAATATTTCCTCATTATCCCAATGTTTATGGTTTACGTTTTGTAACAAAGACCAGAAGACCAGTAGATGAAACCCAACTGAAATTTATTTCTCTCTCATCCCATTCAAGTTTAAGCAGTCCAAGGTTGATATAGTGGAAGCATCCAGAATTTTGGAGACATTGCATCCTTCTGTCCTTTTGTTCTTCTTTCCTTCACATATGGCTGCCATCTTGTCATCCAAGATGGCAGCTCCAGCACCAGCCAATGTACCCACATGGTAGCCAACGGATGAGGAAGGAAGAGAGATCACTTTTCTTTTGAGGATACAGACTTCAAGGCAGCTGTATGTGCCACTTTATTGCTTTTGTTTGGATTCCCCTGGCCAGAATTAAGTTGAAAAAGAGGCTGGGAAAGACAGATTAACTCCCAACCGTGTATCCAGTTAAAACTTGTGATATTGTCCTTCAAGTGAAAAAGAAAGAATGGATAGTGGGTAAAAAAAGCAGTCTGTGACACACAAAATCTGGCAGAGTTTTATTTAATGTGGCTGATGGTTTTAGCTGTGCCTTGATGAATTAGGGGAGTGGGAACATCCAATGGGGGATGAGCAAAGCAGCCAAAGACTAGCGGTGAGATGACAAGACTGCAGTGGGGGGGGGGGCATCTGGCCAAGGTAAGAAGCCAGAGAGACAGTCAGGATGGATATGTGAGACGGCTACTTTCCTCAGGAAATCCCAAGCTAGTTCTCCTGACCTTTTGCTGCCTGTCCAGAGGGGCACAGTCTATCGGTAGTTAGATGTTAAAGGAAAAGTAATACCAGAAAACTAGAGAATGCTGGGACATTGAGGCTTACGCTCATCCTCTAATTTACACGAGAATATTCCCAGTTCTGAAACAGCAACCCTTCATTCATCAGAGCAGAAGTTCATTCTGACATGTCTGCTTTTTAACAAATGGTAACAGGCCAGAAAGCGATCATGGTTAAGGGAGAGAATAATTTAAGAGCATGTGGGATTACTAGAAAACAAGTTGGAAGGAGTCATTAAACTCCCTGTAGTACTGCCTGAGAGCTAGCACTCTAATTATTCCGCAAAGTGGAAAGAGCATTTAATAAACTTAAGATCAAGAAATTCCACAGCATCTGGCCCCGTCACCACATTATGTCGATTGATGTCTTGACTCAGGAAATACCACTTGGCTGTCAGGCAGGATTTTTCTCTTCTGGCATCAGTTCCTTAATACTTCTGAGAATATCCCTCTCATCACTGAGCTCCTCCAAGTAGTTGTACACAGAAGCCCGGAACAGTGGGCTGACGATTGTTCTCGGCGTGTATGTGCTCATCATCAGTATGGCATGTGGTTTAGAGCACCATTTCCAAGAAGACCCTTACACGAGAAATGGAAATCGCGAGAGATGGTTCTCGATTACACACCTCAGCAAACATCAAATACCAACTCAAACGTCAAATCAAAGTTGGTAGAGAGATACATAAAGAGATGCACTTGCTTTTGAATAGTGCTGAAAAGTCAACTGATGCGAAGATTTTCTAGAAGGCTGGGATTAAAAACTCAATTTTGCAGAAAGCCGGTCGGTAGTCAGATGGTGGCAGAGCATCAATGTAATCCAAGTTGTAGCCCAAGTCTTGTTTAAGGGGAAGGAGATGAAGGGCGCCTGGGTGGCTCAGCCATTAAGCATCTGCCTTCGGCTCAGGTCATGATCCCAGGGTCCTGGGATCCAGCCCTGCACTGGGCTCCCTGCTCAGCAGGAAGCCTGCTTCTCCCTCTCACACTCCCCTTGCTTGTGTTCCCTCTCTTGCTGTCTCTCTTTGTCAAATAAATAAATAAAATCTTTAAAAAAAAAAAAAGGAGAAGGAGATGAACGACAAAAAGGACAAAGAAGACACTTTTAACGGTGTTGGAAAAAACAAGGTGCCACCAGTGGATCTGTGGACCAGAAATGTTTAGGAATTTTTAAAAGGTATAAAGCACTTACAATCAGATTAACATAGATAAGAAACAACCAACAACCGAAGTTAGAAATCACAGCTCAGAAAATAAGCAAAAGGAGCCTTCTTCAGGGGAGAAGCAGTTCTGAAGGACTCTGAAGCCAGAGTTCATGGTCACAAATAGCAGGAGAACCTACACGATTTAAGGGTGCCTGCTGTCATGGTGACATCTGGAGCAGCTTACTCCTTATCCCTCTCCTCTGCTGGTCAGAAGGCTGCAGTAGTAAGGGTCAGACACAGAGAAACAGCAACCAAAAAACCCAAAATGCAGTAGCCTCAGAAGACACAAGGAAGTCCTATGCCCTGAAGACAAGCCACCAGCACTCCTTCCAACAACGTGGGGGGTTGATGACTAAAGCATATGAGATTTCTTCCTGGGGTTGGTGAAAAATGTTCTGAAATTGATTGTGGTATGGTCACACAGCTCTAAAAGCCATTGAACTGATCGTTTTAAATACTGTATGGTATATGAATTAGATCCTAATAAAGCTGTTACCAAAAAAAAAAAAAAAGAAAAGAGGAAGAAGAAAAGAAACAAAGGAAAAAAGAAAAAAATCCTGAGTAAACCAGTAAGAGAAGAACACACCCTAATCTAATAAAGGGTAACCATCAGAAAACCACTAAAGAAATCTAATGAAGTTTCCATTAAGATCAGATTAAAATTAGAATGTCAGTTCCCACCCCCACCCAAGACTGAACTGAGTGTACCATCATATCAATGCGTAAAGAGGAGAAACAGAAATCTCAGTATTGAGGAAGAGAGGGGGGGAAAAAAACCACTCGAAATATGTTCAGATGATAATATTACCTATTTGCAAATTTAGGACAATCTGCCAAAAGCTCTTAGACCAGGGTGCCTGGATGGCTCGGTCAGTTAAGCGTCCGACTCTTGATTTCGGCTCAGGTCATTATCTCAGGGTCGTGAAATGGAGCCCTGAGTCGGGCTCCAAGCTGAGCGTGGAGCCAGCTTAAGATTCTTTCTCGCCTTCTCCCTCTACCCCTCCCCTCTCCCACTCTCTCTCTAAAATAATAATAATAATAATAAACAATAAATAAAATAAAACTGCATACTTCTGGCCAAAAATCTTGTCGCATTTCCCTGCCTCATTACCCCAGATGCCAGCAGTTGCTGGGTGTTTAGGTGACTTTCACTAAGCAGACTAAGCCCTTCCATTTTATTTGAAACAGATGCACAAAACGAACCTAGCAGGAAAACAGATTTCTTGGTTTATGAAAAGATTACCTTTTGTATACACATTCACAAGAAACTAAGTATAAATAAGTGATAAATGGAAGTAGAATGTGTTCCCAAGGCGTCTGTTCAGCCCTCTGTTATCAGGCTTGCCTGCAATTATTTTAATTATTTGTTTACATGGACCAGCCTAATGTGGGTCAAATCACAGACACTCCATAAATATTTGTGAGAGATAAAAACAAAAATGAGAAGGAGACGAGCACCACGACAATAAAACAAAACTATTAGCTAATCACCGCATTTGCCCTTGCTTTGAGTCTATTATTTGAAGACGGATTGTCTGTCTAAAATCATCTGTGGTCAGTGGGGAGCCCTCAACACTGACAGTGGGGTGCCCTGCGCAAGCCACCATTCTGCGATTTGACAAAATCCAGAGGGTTCATTAACTCTGGACATCTTCATTTCCTTCAACCTACATAAGGATTGCTTCACACAGGGACACAAGCATCCCACACTCAGGGGCAGTACTCTGACACTGCCCTAAAGGGGAGGTCATTTTTCTATTGTTCTCTGTCAATGCCCAACTCAAAATATGCATGGTAAGCTGCTGATGTGAACCTAGCTACACTTTCATTCTCCTAACTAGGGCTACAGGTATCCCATTACTGTCAAGGTTAACCTGCGGCCCCCAGTGGTCCTTACTCCCAAACTGTGGTCTTCTTCTCCTGGGCTGATTCATGCCAATTCCTCCCTCAGCAGCTGCATTCCTGGCCCTGGTTAACCATCGTCGGCCTCCTGGATTCTAATAGGGCTTCTTCAGCAGACATTCCATGGACAGATTTCTTTAGAAGCACACTCCTGCTTTCCAGGTTAAAATTGTTTCCAGTTTCCCATTAAAATACCTTCCAAAGGAGGGGAAAGGCAGGAAACTCGCAGTGCCGTAAACCAAAATTGACAAGCCACAGAATATAAGGCTCCGGGAGGAGTCTCTACTAACTGAGGAGGTGAGGGGAGCCAGTCCTGGAAAATTCTATGTACAGGACACTCTTTTCCCAGTATCCCTCCTCCCCATCTTCCTATTACGTCACCAGAATACAGGGCCTTCTAAGCACACACCTTAAAAGAACTCATAATTGATTCTTTACTTAACAAATAGCACAAATGACAAAATAAACACTTACTGGTTTAGCAAAATGCCCAGAAATAATAATTCTTCTTTATTATTATTTTACAAATATGACTTATGTTCCCACTACTTAGTTCCATTCAGATGGATGGACTTCTGAGTTGTCATTGGCCACTCTTAAAGGACTCCTAGGTGTCAGCAAACTCTTTAAGCCTTAAGAGCCCTCAATGAGGCAAAAGAATTCCTGGCAGGCCTAGGGCACAGACAGGGGAGAAGGAAAAGAAACAGTAAAGGGTAAGGAACAGAAAACTAGACGTCATTTTCCTATTCAATTGCCACCAATAGACCTTCACACAACACACAGAAGTTCCCAAGCGTCTGCCTGGTGTAAGAAGGTTTTTTGGTGAACCTATGTATGCATTCCCATTGGGTATATTCCTCTGAATCAAACTGCTGAGTCATAGAGTGTGCATGGGATTAGCTTTAGTCGGTACTGTGAAACATTTTACAAAGCAGTTGCAGCAAGTTACACGCCAACCAGAAGGTTGCTCTACATTCTACCAACACTTGGTATTGTCGGGCCTTTTAATTTTAGCCAACATGAGAGGGTGTGGCATAACAGTAACACATGATGGTTTTAATTTGCATTTCCCTTTTGACTAATGAATTTGAGTGCCTTTTATATAATGAGTGGCGATTTGGATATTTTCTTTTAGGAAATTGTCCGGTCAAGTCTTTTGCCTGTTTTTTTATTGGACTTTCTTATCATTTCTTAATGAGTCATAGAACTTCTTTTTATTTTTCTGGTTGAAGTCCTTCATTGGGTGACAGAAAGTGAGAGAGGAGAGAGAGAGAAAGTGAGGTGGGGGGAGAGAAAATTTCTTCTCACTCTGTTGGTGGCCTTTTCATCATTTTTATGATCCCCTTTTTAAAAGTTTTTATTTTTTTTTAAATAGTTCCATCTATTTCTTTTTCCTTTAAGGCAAGCACTTTTTGCATTCTGGTTGAAAAAATCTTTTCCTACATCAAGGTCAGGAAGGTGTTCTCTTGAGATGCTTTTTTCCTAAAAGCTTTATTGTTTTACCTTTCACATTTAAATCTGGGATCCATCTGGAACTGATTTTGTGTATGGTGTGAGTTAGGGGTCAAGATACTTTTCTTTTCCATATGGCTACCCAGCACCATATTGTGAAAGACCACCTTTTCCTCACCATTATTTTTTAATTTTCATACTGCTGACTCATGTTGAATTCGTGGTCAAGCAAACAGTACAGGTGCTTTTCATATGGACTGCATTACTGCGTCTCTCCCATCCTGCGTATATTGCACAAGTGTTTTATATTTCTGTTTGTTTGTTTTACCTAAACAGGGAATTTGATATTCATTCCTGATAAATCTCCTCCTATTTTTTTCAACCTATTATTTCCATGGATCAGGAAATTTATAAAATTTCATGTCACCATCCAATATATTTACTATTTCCAATGGGTTTAGTGAGTATACCTTTTCTTTCTTTTTTTTTTTCTCACCCAAAATACTTAAAATATTGAAGAGGACCAGTGGCGCCTGGCTGGTTGAGACGATAGGGCATGCAACTCTTGATCTTAGGGTCATGGTTCAAGCCCCACATTGGGTGTAGAGATTACTTTAAAAAAATAAAATAAAAATTTAAAAAAATATATTGAAGAAGATCAGACCTGCTATGGTCCTTATGTCAGGTCACTCAGGAATGTTCTCTAGGTAAGCATTGCTTAATTCAACAAGAGTTTGGCAATTCAGATGATAAGCCAGTTACCCATGTATCATCCCGCTGTGTTTACTTCTCGACCTATCTTCCGCCTACTCTAGGTCACCAATAGACTTCCCCAAAATCAGTTCCTAAAATTCAAAATAACATCCAGTTAGCCTTCTGACAGCACAGTAAAATCTTCCTCACAATCCACCAAGCAAATCTTCTCAGTGAGTTTGAATTGTGCCAGCTCCTTGAGAAATAAGAAAATCCAACAAACTCCTGGCCAAGGACGATATACGGGATCCCTAGCCCTAAACCACCACCACTAATGCATACATACCATAGTAACACTTGCCAAACAAGTACCCAGCCTCCTCACCCCCCTCCTCGGGCAAGGTGGTGTACTTCAGGGACCTTTTAGGGGAACATTTACCATCTTCAGCCCATGTGCTCTGGGGGAAGTTGACTCCAGCGCTATTCTCCAAGGGCAGAATGTATTACTTAGACCAAAGCCAGTTGGCAAACTTTTTTCCATAAAAGGCCAGATAGTAAATATTTTAGGCTTTGCAGACCATAAAGTCTCTGATGTAACTATTCAAGCCTGCCGTTATAGCTCAAAACAGACAAGACTACACAGAAACAAAGAAGCATGCTGTGTCCAAAAACACTTTATTTGCAAAAATGGCATCGCTTGCCAACCCCAGACCTAGACTAAGCTAGTCAGCACATTTCATACCATTTGACCACAGCGATTGGTTCAAGTCAGGCCAATTAGGACCCACGAGCCTCCATTCTGGAACTTGGAGACGTGGGGGAAGCAGACTTTCCCTTCCCTTGGATTGGACCTTGTGAACATGCTAAGCTCCAGCTTAGCCACAAGGGACCTTGGAAGGGAGCCTTCATGGAGGGAGTCGAGGGGAAGGATAGATTTAATTGCATCCTTTAAACTATGGATCTAGAAACGTAAAAGCTATCATGCACCACACAAACTCCCGTCTCCTCTTTTTGTTTTCCTTAATCTGCTTTGGTTTGTTTTCTAGTCCTTGCAACTAAAAGGGACTTATCAGACCCACATCAACCCCCACGATGTCCACACTAGAACACTTTGGGGACAACAGAGGTAAACTGGGAGTGCCCCGGGCAAACCAATATATATAGTAATGACAATATTCCCATGAGGAAGGCAAGGTGGGATTTATTTTTCATGGAGTTCTTTTGGGGGGCAGAGTGACAAACTCAGCCAGCTCAGGTCCCTTTTCATATCCAAGGGGAAGACAGCCCACGGAACCCAGCCTGACAACCACTCAACCCAGCAGCAGGCTCAGGGAGATCATGAAGTTGGCATGGCCTAAGAGGCATATCCAATGATCGCCAACTCAGTGCTTTTCTCACTCCACCACCAGGTCTCTCTGAGGCCTTTAGAGAGGCATTTCCAGGGTGGCAGCTGCTTTTCCCCCGAGTTCTGGTTGTTTTGAGGTCCTTAAGTGAACATGGCAGCAACATGCTGTGCAAACAAGCAGACTGTGCTCTTGGATGCTTTTCAGAGCCAGCCAGATGCAGAGCGGCCCCCAGTCCCAACTCGAGGAGGGATCCCTCTCAAGCACTGGGGCTTTGTTCCATAGCAGATGTCAAAAGGAGCCCTCAATATTGGAGCCATGCAAGCCCACACATGGTGAGCCCTGGCAGAGTCCAAAACATTCCGAGACTGCCTATCAGAACGTGAGGTGCAAGTCCCACCTGGAGCCATGCCTCCTGCCCACACATGGGGTCCTTTGATGATTTTGGAGCCGAGAGGGCCAATCTGTTAGGACTATACCCCGCTTCTTTCCATTACCAGGTCTCATCCCCTGAACTCTTTCAGCAGCTGCAAGCTTAGAGAATCCCATAGAAATAAATGTGGGCGTTGAACATAGGGAACCAAGAGGCTGAGGGTCTTAATTATTAAAGAGAAAACTGAAACCCCTTTACCCCATGACTTTCTCAGCTGTCAGAGCTTTACAGTGATTCCATCTTTTGGAATGAAAAAAAAATTAAACTCCTCGAGAGCTGAAACTGCATTGTATCATTCCGTCATGAAACTCGTATCATCTATCACAGTGATGGGTACACTGTAGGCGCTCAATAAATGTTTCTTGGATAGTCTCAAGAAAAACATTAGAAGTAAAAACTTTAAAGGGTGGAGCAATATCCATTCCCCTCTTCCTCTCCCTTCTGCCTTCACAGAAAGGAAGCCGAAGTTCGATACTTACTTAATTTACATCTTTAGCTGTGGTTTTTTAAAATTGACTCAGCAAAACTTCCCCCAACCTGAAGCCAATGGTCAGCCAGGCAAGGGAACAGAAAGCTTTGGGGGAAGAAAGCAGAAACACGTTATTTCGTTATTTCGGTTTTATAACAAAGGGGTCTGTGGCTTGCATATTTGCATTTCAATAGAGCAGAAAGCATCACTTCTCAGTGTTTTCCCAGACTCTCGGGAGCTCCTTCTCCTTGTAGCTTGATTAATCATTTCAAGCTTCACGTCTTTTACAATCCTACCTTTCAATGGAGGTAAGTGGTGGGAAGGGGTTGTGATGTAGGAATGGAGGGAGGAACACAGCAAAATAAGGACACAGCAGCATTTCAGAAGAAAGCCCCAGCACAAGGAGCTGCTGTCAGGTGTCCTGTAGTCTCACTATAAAGAAGATACCTGAGTGGAGACCTGGGTAGCTGGCTGGACACCAAGCCCATGACTAGCAGGGAACAAAGTCACACTTTACCTGCCCTTCTTCCTTGAGAAGAATGGCAACTGGGAGATTGCTTTTTCATAATTTAACATCACAGATGAATTTTTTTGTTTGAAATTTACAACAAATTCTATTGGGGGGGGTGGGAATAAGCCATGTGGATGCTAATATTTAAGAAATGTCCAAAAAATTGTTAATGGCCATAGCCCCTCTCTCCACAACTTTCACGTGAGATGTTGAGAAGAATCCTATGGACCCAGAGACAAGGGCAGGTCCCAAATGTCTCTAGCGGTAAGCAAGTCATCTGTCCCTCTAACTTCATGTGGCAACAGGCCAGGCTTTTCCTCTTGCTTTTTGTTTACGTTGAGGTGAAATTCACATAACATAAAATTAACCATCTTAAGTTGAACGATTGAATGGCATTTAGGGCATTCACAATGTTGTGTGTCTATCACCTCTATCTAATTCAAGGACATTTTCATCACCCCAAAAAGAAACCCCATACTTATTAAGTATCAGTCCCCATAATCCCTACCCCCATCCCCAGTCCCTGGAAAATACCAATGTGCTCTCTGCATCTATGGAAAGACCATTTCTAGATGTTTCACATAAATGGAGTCATACAACATTCAACCTTTGTGTTCAGCTTTTTTCATTTAGCATAATACTATTGAGATTTATCCCCCCCATAGCATGGATCAGCACTTAACTCCTTTTATGTGACTAGTAACAATATTCCACTGGATGGATAGGCCACATTCTGTTTATCTATTCATCTGTGGATGGACACTTGGGTTGTTTCTACTTTTTGGCCATTGTGAATAATGCTGCTATGCACATCTGTATACAAGTTTTCATTTGAACATCTGTTTTCAATTCTTTTGGGTATATACGCAAAAGTGGAATTGCTGGGTCATGTTATAATTCTCTATTTAACTTCCTGAGCAACCAATAGGCAAGGTTTCCACATATCAGTAAGGAAATTGCCATGAACTGTCTTATGGAACACTTACTAGTGAAGGGAATTCGTGATTCAAAGAGGTCAGAGGTGCTTGCCTGCCCTCTGAGGCCCCTGATGTCACCAGAGAGGAAGGACAAGAAAACAGAATGGGAAATAATACAAGCCTGGATATTTGGAGTGTCCATAAGAAAGAAATTTCTCTAAAGATCTTCAGGAAGAGAAAAAACCTAGGGTTACACACCTACTAAAGTGTCTCGACGACTCTAAAGTGAAGGCAACTGCAGAGAAAACAAAAATTGGGAACTTTGACTTTAGAAATGCCAGTTTCATCAGGAGAAATGGCCTGAGCAGAGCTGTGGAGGTAGGCGGGTATGGGGACCACAAACGATCCCCTTTTGTTAAGAGGATATGGGGGTTTCCTGAGTGGTGAGACTGGAGAGATAGGTTGGAGCCTGATATTGGAGGGCCTAGGAGCTGAGCAATAGTGTATATGAAATGGGAAGCCACCAAAGGCAAGGAAGCAAAGAGGAGAAGCTTGCACTCAGTGGTCTTTTTGAAGAAGAAAATGAAACAGAAGAGACAAATGAGAGCATTATTCCAATAACCCAGGCGTGATGTGATGAGGGTCTCCTAGAGGTTGTACCATGGGAATAGAAAGGAAGCAAGAGTCAGAACAAAAAGAGAAAGAATTCTCATAAAGCATCTATGAAACATGGTGATGGATCAGAAGAGGTCAGAGGAAGAGGAAAAGGGACAAGTCCAAGGTCTCAAGGCTCATATACTGGGATATGGCAAGACTGTGAGAGAGTTTGAAATCCCAAGATAATTTTACCATCAGAGAGGTAGTGATTTTCAATCAACCAAGTGACCCTGCTCTTTCATTCAATTATTAAATTACTAGAACACCTGGATGGCTCAGTCAGTTAAGTGTCTGACTCTTGGTTTTGGCTCAGGTTATGATCTCAAGGTCATGAGATCGAGCCCCATGTCAGGCTCCTCCCTCAGTGCTGAGTCTGCTTGGGATTCTCTCTCCCTCTCCCTCTGCCTCTCCCACTCATGCTCTCTCTCTCTAAAAATGAATAAATAAAAAATTTAAATTATTAAATTACTTATTATCTAATAATATGAAATAATTAAGTTTTCCATTAAATTATTAAATTTTTAATTGAATGGTTGACTTATTAAGTTATTGATTATTCTCCCGGGGCACCTGGGTGGCACAGCAGTTAAGCGTCTGCCTTCGGCTCAGGGCGTGATCCCGGCGTTCTGGGATCAAGCCCCACATCAGGCTCCTCCGCTATGAGCCTGCTTCTTCCTCTCCCACTCCCCCTGCTCATGTTCCCTCTCTCACTGGCTGTCTCTATCTCTGTCAAATAAATAAATAAAATCTTTAAAAAAAATTATTGATTATTCTCCAAATGCCAGCAATGATTTGAGCTGCATCTCAGAGAACAAACAATACCAAATTGCACCTTCTGAATGAGGATAGGGCTTTGTTTCCTTGTGTCCTGTGAAATTACTGGCATTAAAGTCCAGTGCTTTATTTGGCTACCCATTAAAGTGTCCCATCACTTCTCTAGCTAAAAAAACTCCAGGAAAAACAACTTTGGGAACTTTCACCTGATAAACACCTGACACCAGCAACTCTAACTAAAACCAAACAAAAATGCCTACAAACCTGCTAAGGGTCCAGTGAAGAATCTAGAGGAATGTGTGTTGCTTCCATTCAGAGCAATGTTTTGTGGAACCAGAGCAATGTGATCTGGTTAAGATCTTGTTCTACACTCTTTCAACAGCCATTTAAGACCTTGAAAAATGAGCTGCCCCAACATCTGTGCCTATAACACCTCAGAAACAAGCCTACAGAAGACAGAGGGCTAATAGCAGACTGATAGATTAGTCTGCATAACATTTTTAAGTATCTCCACATTGCAAAACAGCATTAATCATATCAGAAAGCAGGCACCAAGCTGAGAAGAATATTTGCAACGTATATAACAGGCAAAAGAGTTACAGCATCCCTATATATTATAAGAAAAAAGAAGGTACCAGACTTGAAAAAGAAATGAGCAATAATATGAACAGGCAATTCACGGAAGGAAAAATACAACTGGCCAATGAGTATTGAAAGTGTTCCACCTAGGGGTACCTGGGTGGTTCAGTCAGTTAAGTGTCTGCCTCCGGCTCAGGTCATGATCCTGGGGTCCTGGGATTGAGCCCCACATCAGGCTGCCTTCTCAGTGGGGAGGCTGCTTCTCCCTCTCCCTCTCCTTCACCCTCTGCCTCTCTCCCCACTTGTGCTTTCTCTCTTTCTCAAATGAATAAATAAAACCTTTTAAAAAAAAAAAAAAAGACAGCCTTCCACCTATTTGTAACTGAAGTTCAAATAATATGATACCATTTTTGTCTGTTAAATTGGCAAGATTTTAAAACATTTAAAAAGAAGAAGAAGGATCTCTATTGCCCGTATCCTCATAAGCAGACCTGTTTATATAGTGCTAATGGAAGTGTAAATCACTCCAGCCTTTCTGGATTCTCTTTGGTAAGACGTTTCAAATGCCTTGAATAATGTGCCTACCCTTTATTCCTTTTCTGCACTGAGAGATTTATGCCAAGGAAAATACCATGGATGTTCTTCACACACAGTTTGAAAACTGCAAATGGCCTAAATGTTAACAAAACAATGCTGATTCTGAAACCTATGGCGGCTCCATATGACAGAACACTAAGTAACCATTAAAAAGTGTCACGGTGTTGATGCTTACACACTCCCATGCTAAGATGCATGTGATATAGTGATAGTTTTGTAATGGAAGTTGGAGGAAAGTAAGTGCGCTATGATCCCATTTATACAAAAAATATAAATATTTATGGATATATATACATTTTTATTGGGTTTATGGAAAGAAAAAGTGCATGGAAGGCTAGATGCTAAAATGTGGATGGTAATCTGAGAATGGCGGAGTTATGAATCATTTTTCTCTAAAGCTTCCTCAAGAAATATAGACTTGTCTAAAGAAAATCATAATGAAAGCACACAGAAAAAGGTTAGACTCGACCTTAATTCTGGTTCTGCAACATATCTGCCACCACGGTTTTGGACCCAGCGGGCCATGCCTGGTCTCAGTCCTCACTCTGGAATGTGTCATCATTTCTTTCGCAGACACAATTTCTCTGGCCCACCATTTGCTTGTCCCTCCCTGCCTTCTCCTCTAAACAAATATTGACACTAAGGGAGGGCGGAGTTCCGTACTAATGAGTTGTGCTCTTGAGAGCAGCTGTGGGCAGGCTCCTGCCTCAACATCTGTGTGTCGGAAACCGCTGCCCCAGGAAGTGGGAAAGACCTCACGGTAGCCAGAGCTCCTCGGGACAGAAGAATTCCGACAGAAACTGCAGCGTTTAGCTTTGTGGGTTGGGAAGGTTTAGCACAACACCCCCATCCGTTCGCACACCTGGGAATTTGATGGGTGACCACAAGAGTTTCGCAAAGCTCTGGGAATCAAGTCAACCCCTGCACTGGAGAAACCCCCAAGGCTGCCAGGTGCCGGGTGTGTGTGTCCTGTAACACAGGAAAAGGACATAAAGTGGCTGTAGAAGATGGAGAAAGGGTCCCTTGATCTTAAATGTGGACCAGTGCCACAACCGAGCTCAGATGTTCCATCCAAAGCATCTCCCCACAAACCTGGGGTGCCTCTGAGGGGCGTCACTCCACCATGAAAGAAGTCACCTCCTGAGGGTGCCAAAGAGTGAGCCAATAAAGCCTTTCTGATCCTGGTAGTAAGAACACTGGGGGGAGGGGCGCCTGGGTGGCACAGCGGTTAAGCGTCTGCCTTCGGCTCAGGGCGTGATCCCGGCGTTCTGGGATCGAGCCCCACATCAGGCTCCTCTGCTATGAGCCCGCTTCTTCCTCTCCCACTCCCCCTGACTGTGTTCCCTCTCTCGCTGGCTGTCTCTCTCTGTCAAATAAATAAATAAAATCTTTAAAAAAAAAAAAAAGAACACGGGGGGAAGTAGATGCTGGGATGTGGGTTTCCCAGCCTGTCTCACTAGCCTCTCAGTCATACCCTGTGGTGGGACAAGCCCCTCCTAGCTGTTAGACCAGCCTAGGGAGCCCCTTCTTTGGATGTGGGTTTCCCAGCCTGTCTCACTAGCCTCTCAGTCATACCCTGTGGTGGGACAAGCCCCTCCTAGCTGTTAGACCAGCCTAGGGAGCCCCTTCTTTGGAATTTAGCTGTTTCCTTTTAGCTATCCTACACCCTTGTTCTGTCCCTCAGGGGAGGGCCCAAGGATCTCTGAGAACCCCAAGAATCACATGTCCTGAGAATAATTCATTAAATTGGAACTTGACAATACTGGAGCCAGGAAGAATCTGAGGGAAGGTGTGACAGCCCCCCCCACCCCGCCTCCGCCGCCATTTGTAGACCTGGGGGAGGGCAGGAAGCTAGAGGTGGTTGGGGAAGTGACTGCCTGTCGGGTCACACTTTGTACAGGCAGAACTGGTCCTAGAACCCATATCTCTTAGCTCCCAGCTGCTTCTCCCCCTCAGCCTGGCTCCTCCCTCTGTGGTTTGTGGCCCAGATGCATCAGCATCACCGGCCAGCTGGTTAGAGAAGCCGAATCTTTTCTCAGCCTCGCCACAGACTCTCTGAATCAGAATCTGAATTTTAGGAAAGTTCTGAGTCACGTTACAGTTTGAAAAGTGCTTCTCTGAGGCAATGGCTCTTAAACTTTAGCGCCCGTCAGAATCCCTTGGAATGCCTGTTAAACATGGCTCACTGGGCCCCACTCTCAGAGTTTCTCATTCAATAAGTGGGGTGGGGGTCTGAGACTCTGCGTTTTCAACAAGTTCTCAGGGATGCTCGTACAGCTGACCACACTCTGAGAACCTCCATGTTCTGCATGCTATTGGCAGTCAACCCCATGAGGGAAGGAGAGTGGGCTGCCCAACAGGCAATCCCTGAGTTTTCTCTGAGGTGGGCCACTTGATGGCCTGCTGCTGGGGAGCCCCATGTCCCTGAGAAGCTAGGAGCTACGAAGGTAAGCATCCTCCCATCACCTGAGGTTCAGGCTGGATCTGCCTTTAAAGCCTAGCTCTGCTGCCCTGACACCAGGGGCGAGGGGTGAGGGCGCCTTCCCACAAAATCTCCACATGCACGATGCGGTCGTCGCCAGAAAAATGTCTCAAATTTGAGTCAGGCTCTTGACTTTTCATTTATTGCTTCCTTTGATCCTCTCCATGAGTGGGGGAAGTGAACAGGTTAGATATGATTGACCCCCTTTGCAAATAAGAAAAACCACCGGGAGAGGGAGTGAAAAGGGCACTCGCCTAATTGCTCGCAAAACTAGAATGAAAAACCATTTCTCAATTCTTACTTCATTAATTCTCCCCTGCAGTAATTCATTGCCCTTTTGGGTTCTATCAGAGTGAGTATAACTAAGGTGTTTCTGAGCACATTCCAGGTGGGACAGGTACATTGCTATTCCAGATGAGCAGGAAAGAACCATTCCACTCATTCTACACATAAAAAAGACACACACACACGCACACACACACAGATATACGTATACACAGAGCAATTAAGTGACTTTCCCAATGCCAAAGTGCTAAAACCATATTGAACTCAGTATCGATGCCCGAAGGATCAAAGGCTTTCAAGGGAAAGACCATCCCCAACAAGAGAAAATCTGGGACTGATTTAACTCCACATTTTGCCTTTCATAAAATTATAGGCAGTGCCAAAACTTTAAAAGTGCTGCACTCCGAAAGCACCGTTTTAAGTCAATTTCTTAAAGTATAAAGTGCCTCCAAAGCATTCAGTATACAGTGGCCCTTTGAAAATTAATGTATTTCTTTGAAAATTATAATGATGTCAATGGCGGAGATCTTTCCCAGGCCAGTCCCTAAAATCCAATATCACCCACAAGATACCTGACGTATCACTGAGCTCTCTGACGGTGTCGTTGGAGGGAGATTGCAGTCAAACTTCCACGTCAAAGCATGAGACATGGAGCCTCTCCTGACTGCCTCACACGGTGACGGAGATTTAAGTTGAGACTGGGATTGCTTCATTATTGTCGGTGTTCTTCCTTGAAGGCAAACAAGTAGGGACCGTGCCTCTCTCATTTATGATGGTACCCCGGCGTGATGCCTGATACGTAAAGATATTTAATGAATGAATAAGTAAACACTATTCCCTGGGCCTGGGTGCTCTTTGATGGGCTAAGTCTGACTCCCAGTCGTGAAGCCAAGCCTCCTTGGCTCTCTGTCAATGTCAGATACCCACCCATGTCTTGCGCTTTCTATGACACCCTTTACTACCCCAGTCAAGCAGTGACCCACTGTATTTTAAATGCTTCTCATTTCCCTTCAAGTCTCTTTTTTCAAGACTATGCCCACATGCCCAGACCTTCAACTTAGCTCTTTCAGTTCCTCATGTTTAACACTGAATAATACAAGGCAAACGTCTAAGACCGAGACTAAAACAAACAACTAAAAACAACAGGCAGGAAATAAACTGCAGGAAAAAGACAGCTTCGGGAGGACAGTATAACATCCTCAGAGAAGAACGTTGGAAAAGCATTACTTCTATGAGCTATGTAGGAAGAGGGAGACAGGATCTTATATTTAAATAAGGGAATATTCAAAGAAGAAAAGAGAGGTCTTGGTCACTAAAAGCATGATATTAGAGATTAGAAACTCCACAGAAAGTTTGGAAGATGAAGTTGCAGTACTGTCTAGAAAAGCGACAAAGGGAAAACAAGAAAGAAGAAAAGATAAGAAAATTAGCAGAGTAACCATGGGATCCAACATCGAAATAACTGGAGTTTCAGAAAGAGAAAGCAGAGAATCAGCATCAGCAACAATAAGGTCAATAGGGGTGCCTGGGTGGCACGGGGGCGCCTGGGTGGCACAGCGGTTAAGCATCTGCCTTCGGCTCAGGGTGTGATCCCGGCGTTGTGGGATCGAGCCCCACATCAGGCTCCTCCGCTATGAACCTGCTTCTTCCCCTCCCACTCCCCCTGCTTGTGTTCCCTCTCTTGCTGGCTGTCTCTATCTCTGTCGAATAAATAAATAAAATCTTAAAAAAAAAAAAAACAATAGGGTCAATAAACTCGTGCAGAACAGACCTGAAAAATGTAAGTTTCCAAATGGAAAAGGTAAATCCGAAGAAAATCATGGCAAAGTTTCAGAAAAATGACAGACCCTATAAACTTCCAGAGAGAAAGAGGTAAATTACCTTCAAAGGGTCAGGGTTCTTAAAGGCATTTAAATTCTCAAGAGCCACAATAAAAGAATACAGAAGAGCAATGTTCTCAAATTCTGAAGGGAGATGAGTTCCAGCTCAGAATTCCGCCTACACCAAATTGATCACCCAAAACAGGTGTGATACAGAATATTTTAAAATATTTCAAAATTTTTTAAAATATTTTAAAATATTTCAAAAACTTTACCTCCCATGCAATTCTTTAAGAGGATTTTCTCCACGAAAACGAGGATATTCATACTGGAGATCCAGGATACAGGAAGCAGGAAATATAACACAGGAGCATAGTGATGGCAAGTTCCAGAATTGCGTGAAAGGAATCCTCAGTGTAACAGCTGTGCACCACGTCTAGATGATAACGAGTCCAAAAGGAGCAGACTTAAGACAGGTACATGGAAGGCTAACTTTACCATGCATTCTGCTAGTATCACCTTGACTTGAACAATTACTGGAGGATATATTTCACTGAAACAAAAGAGCTTAAACATGAGATCCAAGGAAGAGAGAATTCAACCCAGAAGAAAGACAAAGGGAATTCCAACAGTTACTAAAAAAGAAAAGTCCCAGGATGATGGCGGTGTAGTTGAAATAGAAAAAGGAAAGAAAGAAAGAAAGAAAGAAAGAAAGAAAGAAAGAAAGAAAGAAAGAAGAAAGAAAGAAAGAAAGAAAGAAAGAAAGAAAGAAAAAAGAAAGAAAGAAAGAAAGAAAGAAAGAAAGAAAGAAAGAAAGAAAGAAAGAAAGAAAGAAAGAAAGAAATCTTAGAAAAAAGTTTGGAACAGATAAATCCCCAATGTAATCAACTCTGTAAAAATTTTTGCTGAGACTCTTTAGGAAGGGGTGAAGGAGGGAGGTGGTTAGCAATAAATACAAAGAAAACTAAGTAATTAAAAACAAATATGAGTGTGAGTGATCCGGGGTGAACCAGCAGGGTGAACCTGGAATTTACAGCTTGCAGGGAGGACTATGTGGCATGATCTCAAGCACATAATATCTAGAAAGGCATTCTAATGTCTCAAGGCCCCCAGGCACAGAAACTCCTGGAGTGCGAAAAGCTAAATTCAACAAAATAAACATCAAAGATGTTAAGACAAGAAAATTCAGGAGTTGAAATTCTTTAATAAACTAGGACAAGTCTACAGTCTCTAATGACCCTTTTTAGAGTTTGTCCCTAGCAAACCTCCTACCAAAACAAAGTCATATCTGGTTTCAGACAGATGGTTCCCTGCAGCAGGGAGAGAGGAGCAGAGAAGAGACAAGGAATAAGGACAGAGGTCATCTCAAGGTCGTACGCCCAGGTCCCACCTGTTGTGTACAAGGTGCCAGCCCAAAGCACACCAGAGACAAGAGGACATCTTCAGAGCAAGGACAGGAGGATCATTGCTGTTGGCATGGGACACCTCCACGTGGCACTCCGCCGCTGGGTGCTGCCTCCCCCGTGCAGTGAGCGCTGCCTTGAGCAGCCAGTATGACCAGCAGTCTTGGATCAACACTGGCAGAGTAGAATTCTCCTCTGTGCTTCTTGGTTCAGGGGACAACGTGCAGTGATGAGGTGTTTCCTGATTAACAGTCACACACATGCCACATACACAATTTTTGTGATATGAGGGGACCACCTGTATGAGAATTTACTTAGTATTTTTTGTTTAAATCAGACTACCTCTTGGGGCTCCTGGGCTGAGCAGTCACTTAAGCATCCAACTCTTGATTTCAGCTCAGGTCATGTTCTCAGGGCAGTGAGATCAAGTCCCGTGTGGGGCTCCACACTTAGCACACATTCTGCTAGAAATTCGCTCCGTCTCCCTTTGCCCCTCCCACTTCTCACTCTCTCCAAAATAAACAAATCTTTAAAATAAACAAATAAATCAGACTACCTCTTTATTTTTTTTTTTTAGATTTTATTTATTTATTTGACAGAGAGAGAGAGAGAGCCAGTGAGAGAGGGAACACAAGCAGGGGGAGTGGGACAGGAAGAAGCAGGCTCCTAGCGGAGGAGCCTGATGTGGGGCTCGATCCCATAACGCCGGGATCACGCCCTGAGCCGAAGGCAGACGCTTAACGACTGCGCCACCCAGGCGTCCCGGACTACCTCTTCAATACTTGACTATATTAATTTCAAAAGGTAGATGTGTGACACGACCATAAAGAGAGAGCCAATATCCCATTCTGTGGTAGCCAGCCTCCAAAATGGCCTCTGATGATTCTTGAGTCCTGATATCTGTGCCTCCATGTGGTCCCTACCACCCTGAGGAGGGCTGATCTATGTAACCAGTAGGCCCTGAAGGAAAGATGAATTGTGCCTTCTAAGGTTACGTCATAATAAACATTTTGATTCTGCTTTGCTCTCCCTTGGATCACTCACTCGATGGGAAGCCCGCTGATGTGTTGTGAGGCCGTTCTCGCTAGCAGCCCTGAGGCAAGGAGCTGAGGCCTCCCACCAACAGCCATGTGATTGAACCATTGAGGAAGCAGACCACCCCTACGCCCCCCACCACCACGCTGGCCCCAGGCAAACCTTCAGATGACTGTAACCTTGGTTGACATGGTGGTAACTACAACCTCTCAGGAGGCTGTGGGCCAAAAACACCCAGAAACCACACTCCTAAACTCCTGACCCACAAAAACTACGTGAGACAGTAAACGTTTACTGTTGCTTTAGACCACTGAATGCTGGTATCTCTTATTACATCGTTGTAAAGAACTAATACAGTTCCTATAAAAGGGGAATGACAACAAGCCAACACTATTAAATTCTACGTGTTGACTGTTTCTTGATGAAGGCTCTGAGCCTAAGATTTGTTGTCTAATAGTTCCAGGGGGAGATTAGCAAGCATTCGGGTTGAAGACTAGCCCCAAACACAGACTTTTCCCCCTTAAGATCTCTTTGCTAAGCGAGTAAATCTTAGAAGTTCTCATTGAAAGAAGCAAAATGTGCAACTCTGTATCGTGATGGATGTCAACAAGACTTACCGTGCTGATCATTTCTCAATATATACAAATATCAGATTTTTCAAAGACTGCTTTCTGCGGTGACTAGGAAGAGATACTGAGATACTGGGGGTTTTTGCTTCCCAGAAAATTCTTCCCTAGAGTATATTTGCATTGAAAAAGTGCCACAAGAATATTCATAATTAAACGAGACACACAAATGTATGCGGGTATGCATGCATGCAGAGGCACACACACACACACACATACACACACACACACACACACACACACAGAGTTGGTTTGATCTCTGGAATGGGTTCTTCAACTGAGAGTGTCTTGAGTGGTGGAACTGTAGCTGATTCCTCCTTGTATTCTCATAGCTGGAGTCAGATTTTGAAATAAAGTTGGTACCATCAGAAAGAGAAAAGATTTGGAAGGACTGTCAACCTATGTGTTTCAGTTGTTGAATCCAGCATCTTGTGTCGTCTAAAATGGTTTCAGGAGCCAGCAGTGGTGTTTCATACTCAAGGAGAGGCAGGTGGTGGGTGGAAAGGTCAGAGGACAGTGTCAGACACAGTGCGGAGTATCTAGTTTTGACAATCGCTAGTGAGTGACTTGGCATGTGAATTCATCCCTTGGGCTTCATCTCTTCCTTTCAGGGAGACTGAACCAGGTGATGCCTGAGGTCCCTTCTAGTTCCTGTAATCATAATTCCAAGTCGGACCCAAGACATAAATACTAGTACCATTTACCAGAACAGCAGAGGACAGATATGGCAACCCCAGAAGGCAGTCTGCAAAACTGCTTTTTATACATAGCTCAAAACATTTTTAATGTGTTTTCGTAAGTGTCAGATTCATTCATTCAAGATTTGAAAAATAAATTTAGTCACATGCTCCGCTAAAAAAAATAAACAGCATTCCTGATTGATTCATCAACAGCGGTTCTGATCGCTGCTAAAAATAAAGCCTTTAGCCTGAGTCACTTCCAAGTCATAATAATTAAATACCAAAGAGCAGAAGCTTGAAAAGGGTGAGGTCTGATTTCATTCCAGATGTGCATTTTTCACTGAGTATCAAAGTCACAGAATTTCTGCGTGAGAGCCAACGAGGCTCTGTGCCAATCTGAGCATTTTCTTTGACCTACAGAACGCTAACCTGCTGGACCTGAAATTCTGAGGAGCTGAGCTCATTTTCCAGAACATCCTAATGTTTTAATGACCCTAAATTGACTCAAGCTTACCTCTGGACAGATGTGTGATCACAGCGACATTTCAGCCTACTATTATTTTCATAATATGTCCATCTTGTTGCGTCTCACGTGTGAGATTAAGGCGATGAGGTATTTCCCACAGAGTAGCCTTGTCCCCTGTTAGCCAAACATCTCCTGCTTGACATTCATTTCAGAGGTTAACAACACCACAAAGTCATTTCCTCCACAGGATAGTTTTAGTACAAGGGGGAGGGAAACCCTCTCTCATGAAGTCCTCTGAGAAAACCGTATTTGAGGATTATGTATTAATCTTAAAACAATTTCAAATTTTGATGTGACTGTTCTTTCTGCATCGAGATGGATGGGGACAACATTCCACTTGGCTACACTGAGGGTCAGAGCTTATTAAACCTGAATCTCTAAACATGGATAATAGTCAACATTAAGAGAAAGTGAACAAAGGAGAAAAGAGGGGGGAAACACCAACAAAGATGAGTGGAAGAAGAAGGGAGTGAGAACAAGAGAGTAAAGGAGAAAAACAGAAATAATGGATCAGAGCAATGGAGGAACAAGGGGGAGAAAATGAGAAGGAAAAGCCAACACTTGACTTACCTTACCACGTCAGCTTCTCGCAGTCTTCCCTTGAGCACGCGATGACTTTCACATGACAACATCTTTAGGACAGCAATGGTAACAAATACCTAAGGTCACCCCGTTCTAACCCAACCTGCTCTTCATCAAGGGGTCTGCCCAAGGGAACACAAGTCAATGGCAGAGCCATGTTCTATGTGTCCCCTCCCTCTGTCCACTCAACCTGACCAGAACTCAGCATGATCACACAATTGTCCTGATCTCCCTTGAGAAATTAAAATAATAATAAGTTAGTAAGTTTGTGAAAGCAGATGAGACTTCACCAAGGACTTGTGTTTTCATACCCTGCTAAAGTACCTGTGAACCACTTAAAAATGTCTTCCAAAGCCTGAGGAAGGCCAGGGCAACGGAGAAAGCCACACCCCACTCATTTGTCTCAAGGGAGCCCAAGGTGTCTGTCCATCATTCCTTTAGATAAATTTCGTGTTTGGGCTAAATTTAGCAGGACAGTGTATTGAAATATTAATTTGACTTTGTTTTCTCTCTATTGTTCTTCCCTGCCATTTCTACGTGGTAGCCAGTGTTGTATTTCGCACTTTCTAGAAAGTGGAAAATCTAGCACTGCAGTGCTTCCTGTCTTTTCTAAAGCCTAAACTTGTTGACAAGATCATGCTAAGTGTCTGAAACGAGGGAAGGACAAAGACCAGCAAGATGGGAGAAAGAAGTGTTTGGGTTTTCCCCTAGAGAGGAAGAGATATGCACCTTCCCCAAGGGCCCGGACCGGAGTCTGTGTGGCCATCCACCAAGGAGGCCAGAACTCAGAAGGGACACCTAGAAGACACAGAAGGACTCTGGTCATAGGACCCTAAGGGGATGTGGAACAGAGACAGCGGGTATCTCACTGGGACTGATGGTCCGTGGGTCTAAGAGCCTCCCTAGGCTTTGCTGCCACTTCAGATGAGGTATCCAGGGCCACCGTGCACAATCACAGGATTGCTGTCCTGCACAACCATGCCTGGCCGCAGGGGCAAACAGTAACTGAAATCCATCCCGTGCTCAGCTTGACAGGCTATATGCCACAGGGCAGGTGTACGTCGGCTGGAAGCAGGCGGCGCCTTTTTCCAATATGCACAAAGGTGCCCTATGGCCTGGCAGAGGGCTTGTTGGTACCTTAGCCCTGGGAGAAGAGCATCTCAAATGACAACGAAGGACTTTCTCATACCTAAAGTATAAAGGGCAGGGGTTGGGGCGGGGAGGGGCTGAGTCCTATTGTAGGTGGTTTAAAGAGAACAAAGAAGGGATGCCCGGGTGGCTCAGTCGTTAAGCGTCTGCCTTCGGCTCAGGGCGTGATCCCGGAGTTCTGGGATCGAGCCCCACATCAGGCTCCTCCGCAGGAAGCCTGTTTCTTCCTCTCCCACTCCCCCTGCTTGTGTTCCCTCTCTCGCTGGCTGTCTCTCTCTCTGTCAAATAAATAAATAAAATCTTTAAAAAAAAAAAAAAAGAGACNAAAGAGAGAGAGAGAGGGAACAAAGAAGTGGAATATCTATTGTGGACAGAGATTCACACTCTCTCCTAAAGCAGTGGTGAGCCTTTCTCACATCCAAAACACGCAATGGTGAGCAGCCTCCATGGCAGCCTCCCTCTATCTCAAAAGCATGTCTCCCAGAGGTGGTATCCTTGACAGACACAGAACAAAAGGAGATAAGGACGCCTCATTAGTTCCCACTCCCAGAGAAGAAGAGCAGTGGACACCCATGAGATGGGACTCCAGACTGGGAGCCATCAGACCCACCAGTGAACGCCAGCAGCTGGGACGAGGGTGGCAGGGCACGTCCCATGAAAGCTGTCCTTTGTCAGGGAGGCACCGCTTGCCACTATCCCAAGGCACACAGGGACCGCTATTCCTCCAGGGATCCAGAACGGATGTCATCCTGTCTTAATGGCAGCAAGACCTCTGGGCTTTGACCCATGCAAATCTCAATTAGCCAAAATTATTCGACTGCATCCAGGCTCTGTCTTCCTTCAAAACACCTAATTGTGTGAAAGCCACATTCCTTTGAGCCACGGCCCCCACCTCCGCGCTCTGACCATCCCATCCCCCAGCCTCTCCCAAGGGCATCTCTTGTTTGGTTTCTTCTTTCAATGAACTGTGCCCATCATTAAGGAAATTCCACGGAAACCTTCTTCCTTTTGGCGATCTTTCACTCATTAGCCAGTGAGCCAAGCAAATGTCCACATTTATAGCTGCTCAAACTCCCAGATCCAGCCAGACGCTTCAAGATCCCATCAGCTCTCCCATCCACCCTGCTGAGAAAACACAGTTGGGCAAACACTCAAGAAATATAAAGGGATGTTAATATTGTACCAAATAACAGTGAGCAAATCTGCAAGCTGGTTATTACACATCCGTTTCCTCCCTCGGGGTCTCCTTCTCCTAACCTCTGTGGAAGGAGTAATTAGAAGTAGAATGGCTTAATCCGGAGTCAGTGTTAGAGATTCATTTGGATTCCCCAATGGCGAACTCTTCAAAACACACGCATGCTGTTTTTGTGGATGCGATCAAATATCCCTCTTCAGTTGTATCTGTTTGTGTTTTGGCAGGAAGTTGGGCATGCTATAAACCCAAACTGAGACCTCATTCCTGGCATTCACTTGTATTAATAAGACATCATTCTGGAAGTTGTGCACAGTGGCCCTATTGACGACGTGAAGGCAAAGATCCAGGATGTCGCAGGCCCCTCCCCACGCCCCCAGGAACCGGCAGCTAGATACACCCTAACTAACTAACTACAACATCCAGAAAGAATCTACCCGGAACCCATGCAGCCTAGATAAAGTCCAAGTTCTCAAATGTATTTCAGGCTTTTGAGAAAACGAAAATGCATGAAAAAAAAAAAAAACCAACCCCTAATTACAGTCATCACAAACAAATCAAGATAAGGCATTAAAAATAAACTACTTTTTCCCTTTTGCTCCTGAAACCACTTTTCTTGCTTCTTATTAAACCACATCAGGCCAGTGAAATCCCCACTGAATAGGCAGAGGCGGAATTCCATTAGGCAAATGAAAACAACAAATGTTAATTCTGAAAATTCACATGAGGTCACTTTGGCTTCATTCTCTGTCTCTTTAGGTAAAACAAACTTTTGTTTTCTCTGTTCTGTGATGAAAGCTGCTAGTTTGCTGTGTCAAAAGAAAGTGGTGACAGTCTGCCTAAATTTAGGACCTGGGGGATTTAGGCTACCTTGCCATAGTGAGTCAACCGTTCCTTCTATCCCTTTGCTCAGTTGAAACTCTACTGGCTATGGGGCTGGAGCAAGACCTGCTAGAAAAATGAGAAAGCAATATGGTGGGGAGAGATGCATAGTGGGTGATGACAGAGTGTCCTGGAAGCTGAGCATGTCCCGGGGGTGTCCAGGGAGCAGGAAAGGACCAGAGGTAACAGGTCACTGCAGTGGGGCCTGCTGGAACCCCTCTCCTGTGGACCAGACCTCAACAGAGACGCCTCAGGAAATGATGTTCTGCAGGAGAGCTGGGCCCAGGTCAGCCCAAGCCTCCAGAAGGGCGGGGGAGAAGTTAGGGCTGGCACAGACCTCTGGGGTGGGGTACCCATCAGGCTTTGGCTGTTCCAAGTCTTCAAACCTCCTTCTAGAACAAAGAACTTTGTGAACCAGCAGTATCAGCATCGCCTGGGAGTTTGCTAGAAACATAGAGCCTCAGGCCCGGTGGCCTGAAAATCAAGCCTATAAATCGAATCTACATTTTGAAAATAGGAGTCTTAGGCACACGAAAGTCTAAGAAACGCAGGATTTAGAGACAAAGAAACAAACAGCAGCAACCAAAAACCTAGCCTTGTGCCTTTAGGGAAATACAAGGCATGGGAAGGGAGAGACGATGGGTGAAATATGCCAACACAATACGTATTAAAGAACCTGTAATGAGAAGCAAAAGAAGCAAATATCAATGTCATCTACCTCGTGGGACATTGGTCGCCTTTTCAAGTCTGCTGCACTTTTTCCCCATTGACAGACACAACACGCACCCAGCAACACTCACCTTTCCCTTGCCACCTCTTGTCGTGGTTCTCCAGAAGCCTCCAGGCTGGCCTCCCTGCCTGCAGCCCCTTCTCACTCATGCCCTAACCAACCACCTGCAGGCCAGTCTTCTCTGCACATTTCTGGCTGTCAACACCCCCACAGCTCCCTCCTAGGCCTACAGTGGCCGCCTGTTAAACACGGCAGATTGAACTCACATGTTTACCCGCCCCCCTCTCTTTGGAAACCTCATTTCGTGGAACCAAAGGACTTAAAAAAAAAAAAAAAAGGTAGAAACCAATGGGAATGAAATGAGCAGGAGAGGACACTTCAGATTGACGGCGCAGGGTGGGGGGGGGAATTCATAAGCTTTTAGAAGACAGAAAGCAGAGAGAGAAACGATGAGTGGAAACTTCATTCTGTTGGCTTCTGAAGGGGACGCCACTGCTGTGAGGTCTGGTCGACCCAGAGGCATCACAGAAAGGTTGAGAAGGCACAAAGTGTCCTGGAAGGCAGGGGTGGAGGTGGGCTCTGTATATGTAATGGTTAGACCACAGGTCCTCTTCCCTGGCCCATGCGGCCCAGCAAACACACTCACCCACCCCAGCCCCAGTGGAGACCTGTGGCCGATTCTCAGAGAAACTGAACCCTAAACATTCTTGAAACAAGCTTTCCAAGCATAGGGCAGGGTAGGGATGAGGTGCAGGGCTGAGAACAGGATGACTGAGTTAAATTTACATTACCACCAGAAAAGAGAAGAGAGGATTTTTCTCTGGAGAAGCTGAAAAGCCTCGGAGGAAAAAAACCTACAGCTGATCAACCATAGAGCAGGGTTGCCAGCTGGTCACCCCACGGTAAAGCCCACCAACAAAAATCACAGAATCCCCAGTTCATTTTTTTAGTCCCTCAGGCTTGTGTCAAAAAGGATAGACTTGGACAACTCAGATATGGGGAGAGCTATCAATACCAAAGAGAAAGCCCAAGAAGAGAAATAATTTTTAGGAAAAAAAAAACAAAAACAAAAAACACAACTTAGAGGAAACAGGGACAATACATGAAGTTAAATAAAACTTGTGAAAAAAAACAATTGTGGAGAGGAGGTGGGTGGGGGATGGGGTAACTGGGTGATGTGATGAGCACTGGATGTTAAATGCAACTGATGAATCACTGAACTCTACGCTGGAAATTAANGGGATGGGGTAACTGGGTGATGTGATGAGCAGTGGGTGTTATATGCAACTGATGAATCACTGAGCTGTACGTTGGAAATTAGTGATGTACTATATGTTGGCTAATTGAATGTAAATTTTAAAAAACACCGTCATAAATACCCTCCTAGAAATAAGATTGCCTCCAGGAAGCAAGAATAAGAGGATATGTGAAGGAAATAGGAGGAATGACCACAGAACAAAAAAATTGTGAAAATTTTAAAAACTAAGAGTCAATTTTTTTTTTTAATTCTGAAAAGGAATAAAAGGCCAAGTTGGGACAGTCTTTCACAAAGTAGAACAAAAACATAAACTGTCAGACAATCCATAGGAGAAAAAAATGAAAAAAGAAAAACACCTGAAGGTTTAATGCAGGCACATACCCTAGAAAAAGGAGCTCAAGAAAAAAGAAACCAGCATAGAAAGCAGTCAAGACATACTTACCAAAAAAGATAACACAGAAAATTTTCCAGAACCAGGACATGGGTCTTCAGATTTAAAAAAAAAAAAAAATCCATCCATCACCCAGCAGGAGAAAGACAAACCAAGAGACCAAAAAAAAAAAAAACCAAGATCTTAATAGTTTGTGGAGGGTGGTGGGCAAAACCAGAGCAGTGCCTTCAAAACTGTAAGGGAAAAGTATTTCCAACCTAAAATTCTACATTCAGCCAAACTATTAGTCAAGTGTGAAAGAGAGATAAAGACATTTTCTGACATGCAAGGAATCCAAAAATATGCCTCCCATGTGTCATTATTTTCAGGAAACTACTAGAGGATGTCTTCCATCAACATGAGAGCATAAATCAAGAGGTGATGGTTGAGGCTCCAGGAAGAGGGATCTAACACAAGAGAGAAGTGAAGAAAAAGCCCAGGATGGCCATGAAGAAAAAGACCAAAACAACTCCAGGCGGCGGGGCCACAGAACATACCATACAGACTGGGGCAGAAGGACAAAGAACTCCGGGGAAAAAAACAAACAACAACAATAACAACAACAATAAAAACAGAAAGAAATTACTGGATTACTGGATGCATTTAAAACACAATTTTAAAAGGCGTATAGACTCAAAGAAAAGCACAAAGTTGAAAAAGGAGAAAATGTATACTGGTAGCACAGTGCAGTAGTAATGTTTACACGGTCACATAACTGCACATATGAATAATGATTTTACTAAAAGGTATAGCAAACTTTGTTAGGAAGAGATCGGGAGTAGGTGTAGGTTTGGAACATGGTGTCGGGCAAGACGGGGTGAGAGAAAAAGAGCTACATCCTCATCTCCCATCATACGATATCAGAAGATAACTTCAGAATCAGCAAATCAAGAAACGTCCATATAGGCATGTATTTAGAAAAATAGAAGAGGGAACAATTGAAATGATCGGAAGATTTTGTTTCTGGAGCTGTAAGCCTGTGAAGTAGGGAAAAAGTAAATAAAGGGATTACTATTTTTCTTCATAAGATTTCAAGTAATACTTGACTTTTTTTTAAAAAGATTTTATTTATTTATTTGTTAGAGAGTGAGAAAGAGAGAGATCACAGAGGGAAGGGAGGAGAAGCAGACTTGCCCCTGAGCAGGGAGCCTGATGCAGGGCTCGATCCCAGGACCCTGAGATCATGACCTGAGCAGGAGGCAGACGCTTAAGTGACTGAGCCACCCAGGTGCCCCAGTACTTGACTTTTCAACATATGAATATAGACACCCTTGATGAAATGAAGATTACTTTGAAGAAGGAGGAAGAGGAGAGAAAGGACAGGATGGAGAGAAGAAGAATCATCTTAGGTATATTTCTGTCCTCGAGGAGGAAGTCTAGGCCTTCTGGACAAGGTGACAAAGTGATCGTGGACTTCCATCTGAGTCCTCCAGATGCCCACGGGAATGCCCCCACAAGGCACCCAAACACGGTGAAAACCCACGAGCCAGCCGTGGGAAAGACGATTGCCTCCATACATGATACCGCGTGGGATTTCTGCTGCACAAAATACAAACAGAATAGCAAAGAAGGTCTTCCTCCTTCTATAGCCTGGCTTCTGCGTCCCTGTCACTGGAAAGAGCAGTGCTTGACAAGACATGGACACCATGGGAGAGTTTCACCCCACCCCAGTCACCCCAGTTGCCACCATGGCTTTCTGCTGGTTGCATTGGCTAAACCCCAGCTGGCTGCCCCCTGGGGGACAAGATGGGGTGTGGTCAAGCTTCCCTCCACTTCCTGAGCCCTCCAGTCCTATCAAACCCTACGTTGGAGCAGTTCCTGCATGTTTCCTAGTTTCCACGTGAATAGGGACCTTCCCCCTGTTGCTAGACCTCTCGGGTCATGTCTCTTACAATTTAGAAGGTATGGTAGCAGTCAGGCAGTTGTAACTACGTATAGCTGGAAGTCTCATAGGTAACGTCCCCCTTCTTTTTGGTAAGCTACCTGAGTTTGAGAGTGAGACAGTCATGCTTGGGATCCTGGCATCACTGCTTGGTGACCTCAGGAAGTCACCTCGCCTCTCGCCACCTTGGTTTCTTTATCTGTAAAATGGGAGACCTGATACCAAGCTCGCAGTTTTACTGAACCGAGAGAGCTAATACTCATCCCATGCTAATATGCATAAAACACATGAAACGTAAAAGAAAGTATTACAGTTAAAACAAAGCAACCTTTCATAAAGAAGAGAAGCATTATCAAGAATTCAACACCTGCTGGGATCAGGAACTGTGCAACGTGCCCGATTTTCTCTCTCACACAATGATTGCATCTCTGTTCAAGCAGATGTTCCCGCCAACGTTTATTTCTAAGCTTCTCTGAAAGTGTCCCTGTTGGAATGAGCCTATCCCTTCCTCACTGGTTTTAGTCCTTCCCAGCCTGCAGGACGCACCTTCACAGGTCAGAAAAACAGTGTCTCCCAAAGGACTGTGGCCCCAGCACATAACAGTTTTCAAAGCATTCGCTTATCTCTTTGCCCCTTGCAAACGCTCTGAGCAGCCCTTTGGGCAGATGTTACGTCCGTTTTCCAGATGAGAAACTGAGGCTGAGAAAGACCAGATGACTTGCTGGAGTTCTTGTGGCCAGTGAAGACCAGAGCAGGGAAGAAAACAAGAGGTCTTGGCAAACCTGGGCCAGGGCCCTTCCACGGCACCCCGGTGTCCCCCTAAAGGCAGATGGGTGCAGCCTGGCTGCAGAGCGATGACTGGTTGCGCAGCCCGGTGAGAAAGAAATGTCCCTTCCCCTTGTGACGAGGGGCACTGTGCAGAGGGCGCCCGGGGNCCCGGGGGGGGGGGGGGGGCTGTCCCTGGAGAGCGCTTGGAAGCTAGAAGACACCTGCCTGGCTGGAGCAGCTTGCTTTGGAACTGCTGGAAAAAAAAGGAGGGTGTACGCAATCACTTCGGGCCATATGGAACTCGTTATCGCGGGAGCCCATGTGAGTCGAGTAGAAAGAGATTAAAGAAGGCTTTGAATGATAATATGGTCAATTGATCCAAATTGGATTATTAAGAAGGGAGCTGGGGCTATTAGAGGTCCCCCCTTGTGTTTGGGGACGATGCTGAGAGACGGGGCTGCAGTCAAAACCTGGGACGGCTGATGAAGGCTGGTCAGAGCCGAGTTTTCCGTGCAGACTGCGCTTGTGGTTGGAAAAAACAATCCCCCGGAGAACTATGGAAAATTCTTTGGCTATGTGACAGGGTTAACGTCAACAAGAGAATCCCAATTATATACCTTCTTTTCTTCCACTCCTGATTTTGAGGCTTATAGCCTTTAGAATTGCTTCATTTCTGATGAATTAAGAGGGGAAAAAAAGACAAATACAGAAGTATTGGTTCAACGGGTCACATTTCCAATGAGATGTGCTCACCTCTGTAGCATTAGGGTTCAAATCCCATGAAAGGTCTTCACCTCTGTTAAGGACAGTTTCATTCTGGGGGGAGATAATCTAGTATAAATTCCCTTGCACTAGGGGGACCTTTTCATATTGATTTTTCTTTTTATCCAAGGACAGCTGGGAAGCAAAAGGTAGAGAGAAGGTATAAGAAAAGTTATAGAAACAGAGCAAATAGAAGGAAAAATATATAGGTAGCAACATAGAGGAAACAAAAATAGAGGTTTCCAAGAACAGAGCCTCACCTATGACGTGCCTCTGTGAAAAAAAAGTGAATGCAAAGCTTAAATTAATTTAGTGGAAAATTCTGAATGGAAAAAAGGAAGCTGAACAGAGATCTGGGAGACCAGGAAAAGGGGGAGGAAATACTAAACACCTTGGAGAAGAGACAGATCGAAACTTGACATTGAAAATGAATTATTGAAGTGGGCAGCACTGGGACCCAGACGGAGGGGCTCTGAATGCAATTAAGGAAAGAACAAGGGGAGGATGAAGGGGGGTCCTAGAGATTGAGGTGTGTCCGCGAAGTCTCCAGGAGCTCTGCCCTAGATAAAGTCTCCAGCAATCAAACATGTGAATTAGTCCAGATCCTCTCACCCACCATCTCCCCCATGACAATCGTGTACGTTCTCATTCCCAAAGTATCTCTCTGGTTAGTCTGTCTGACACACACCGAGCGGGCCCCCTGGATGGCCACAATCTCAAATAAACAACGGCAGGGAAGGCACCGCGATAGTGCCTGGTTCTAATCTCCAAAGGCTTTCGAGGTCCTCGTTACTTGCTATCAGCAGCCGTTGAGCGGAGAGCCATGCCTGGTCCAATAATCCCTCCCTTGATAGGAGGTAGGTTTCCCAAGTAAAAGCTGTAAATCTTTGTCGTTCCTCCTCCAGACTTCCAGCTCATTAGAGCAATTAGAGATGCACAGAGCTTCTAGTAACAGATTACCCGCCACCAGACGATGGCGGGATCCAGTTGTTATCTGACCACACCAGTGGGAGCGGGGGGGGGGGGGGGGGGGGGCAGTTCCAGGGATTCCAAGCCCCGAGACCATCAGCGGGATGTTGGGATCATGCAGCTCGGGCAACGTGAAGGATGGAGGGAAGTGAATAATGCAGAGACGTTCTCAAGGGTGCAGTCCTACGTCCTCCTTCCCGCTGGAGAGGAGCCAAGAGGCAAGACGTCTTTCCCCAGAGAGGAGGACGGAGGAAGCCCCGGAAATTGATTCTGAATCCCCGAAGTGAGAGAAGACTCAATCTCCTGTAATGTGTTGATAAAAGTCATAGCTGCCCGTTTCACCACTCTGTCTCCCAGGCACCCAGCATGGGGAGCTCGGAGTCCTTGCCAGTGCCTGTAAACTCTTCTAGATAATATCGACCACTCTCTCCATCCCCAGAGTCCCAGCCTTGGTTGGGCATCACAATCTCTGATTGGAGCTCTGCCATTGCTTTGTGACGGATAGCCCTGCTTCCTGCGCACCCCCACCGCCCATTCTCTTACCCGCTGATCCTTCATGCGGCTGTCTTCCTAAGACAGAGCTTTCTTCCCTGCTCAAGTAACCTGGAGAGTAGGGCTCCTCTTCTGTTACTGACATCAAGACCACTTTATCCCGGGATCCAAGTTATCTCCATCATCTGGCCCTGCATACGTTTCCACGTGCTGCCCACGGCTCCAGGCTAACCACTGTCCTCAACGTCCTGCTGACACGCCACGTCTTCCTGTGTCTCTGCCCTGCTTCGCTCTCCTTCTGGAACTGTCTGACCAATACGGTAGCTTCCCCCAACCCCATGCTAGTCTGAATTGACATGCACTGCAAGGGGAAAAAAAAATACACCAGATCCTGAAGACTTAATTCGGAAAGAAAGCAAGCAGAATATCGGCAACGTGTTGAACTGAGATATGCCGCAAGATTTCAAAGGCTTCGTACAAAAAAAAAAAAAATTGTGAAAATATCTCACTAATAATCTTTATAGAGATCACACGTAGAGATGATAATGTTTTGGATATATGAGGCTAAATACAGCTTATTATTGCATTTAATTTAACCTCTTTCCTTTTACTTTTTAATTCAGCTACCAGAAATGTTTTGATTCCTCGTGAGGTATTCTAGTGTGACTTGTATCATATTTGCACTTGACAGCACTGATCTAGAATGACCGTTGTCCTTGGCTGTACACGTGCCATCCGATCGGGTCTTCAAAGCCCAAGTTGACCCTCTCGTGCGTGAAGCTTTGCATGACCCACAGAGGCCAGAATTGATCTTTCTCTCCTCTGAAATTCCGCAAGGCTCATTTACTCTCTTATCATCTGTCCTTTGTCCATTAAAATTATCTCTGTCTATACCTCCCTATGATACACCACTGGCCCCTCAAAGGCAAGAGCCACTTCTGCTTTGTGTTCCAGTTTCAGTGTCGCCTGATGACAGAGAGCATCTGTTTCTACACCAGGCAGACTCAGGTTTGAATACTGACTCCATGGTTTGCCCCCTGTGTGATGTTGGCTCAGTTACTTAACCTCTCTGGACCTTGTTTCCACATTATCAAGCAAGAACAATAGCACTGCCTGTTGTATAGGATTGTAGTGAGGGTTAATGAAATGATATGGATAAGGCACTTGGCATGGTGTTTGGCACAGAGCAACTTGAAAGGAAATGGTTAATAGTTAACTATGATGCCATTACTCCTGGTGTTAGAAGGGTGCTCTGGAGAAATAGAACCACAGAATCAATAATACATAGCTGTGTGTGTATGAGTAAATGTATATTTATATTAATTTATGCTTAAAGTTTTGATTGATATTTATAAATATATTTATTACCTATAAAGAGAGAGAGTTTTACATCAGGAATTGGCTTATACAATTGTGGGCATTGGCAAGTCCAAAATCTGTGCGGCAGCCGGTCAGCTAGAAAGGTAAGAGTTAATATTGCAGTCTTGAGGAGAATTAGTTTGGGGGGAAACGTGAGTTTTTGCTTTTGAGGCCTTCAACTGATTGGACGAGGCCCACCACATTATAGAGCGTAGTCTTACTCAGAGTATGCTGATTTAAATGTTAATCATATCTCTAAAAAAAATAAAAACAAAACAAAAAACCAACCCCCCCCCAACAAAACAACCTTCACGGCATCATCTACATTGGCGTTGGACCAAGCAACTGGCACATAAAATTAACCATCACACCCATCCTAGAATGTGCTATTTCTTAAACACGTTAATGAGGGTTTGTTTTTCTTGCACCTAAGATCCTTAGATCAGAGGATGAAGTGCATTAACTGGCTGCTTCCCGATCCCCAGTCTGTGCAGGGGGTCCGTCAATCAAGAAATACTGCATTGATTGAGCGCCTTCGATGTACTGCGAACTGCTCAAAGTGGTGGGAGGCGGGGTGAAGAAGGCAGGAGGGGCGTACGTTCTAGTGGGTGGGAGCAGACAGAGACATCGTAACACCAGCCAATAAGACACCTCTGGGTACTGAAAAGCGCTAGGAGGGAAGTACAGCAGTTAATATGAGAGGGTTGGGGACAGTTCAAGAGGTCATACGTGTGTGAGTATGTGTGCGTGGGCGTGCGTGTGAGAATTTGTGTGTATGAGTGTGAGTACATGTGTTTGGATGCATGAGCCTGCGTGTGTGTGTGAATTGCGTGTATGAGCATGCGTGTGTCGGCGTGCGTGTGTGCATGAATTGTGAGCTCTAATTGCAAACCTGATTCATTTTTTCCCTAATCTTTAATCCTCGGCTCTCAGAAAAACCAGATGGTGCTCACGGATCCAGAAGGGGACCTGTTACTCAAGGCAAAGAAATGCCGGTGTCTCCCACAGGATGTCTGGCAAACTGGCCCCTGTCCACACCTGTGAGGGTCCTTCGACATCCCTAACATGCTAAAGGGAGCCAAGGGGCTTCTACTGAAAACTCTTGCGTTTTCAGTAGGGGGTAGAAAGATATTACTGTCGAGGACAGACAAGTACAGATGTGCAGCACCAAAGAAAGGCTTGCATTTCTCTGCTAGTGACTTTTTGTGGCTTACTTCTGCGGACAACATCGCAGAGGACTGACCGGAAGCCTTACGTGCGTACCGTCCCATGTTCATCTGAAGTGCAGCTGTGTGTTCCCTCTTGGGAACTAGGACCCCACATTCAACACCCTGAGTGCACTCACTCAGCTAACTTCTCAGCATCGAGTTTCCATCCCAATGTCATTGAACATTGGCTGTCCTAGGATAGAGCTTAATTCTTGTTTTCTCTTTAGTGGGTTGCAGTCTGTCATGTTCTAGAACATTCTCTCCGGGGGAAACACAGTGTGGAAATGGAAACTAACAGCTGATGAGTTTTCACAACGTAATAGGTACTTGCATTTGCGCTCCCAATTGATCCTAAAAGCCTCTGAAGCTCAGGGAGGCAAGGTAACTCTGGGAGCTGGATTCTTTTCATCGGAGATGAAAGAAATCCAACCTAAACTAGCCGAAATCCAAAAATCATGTATTGCCTCAATAGCGGAACCGTTCAGAGACAGCTGATAGAGCAGGCAAGGCTCATCTGAGGTTTCCAAGGAGGACTCTGAGAATTTGGGGTCTTCTATCTCTCGAGTCTGCTTTCGCTTGTATTCACTACATTTTCAGGCAATGTCTCCGAAAGAGGTGGCAGGAACACCACCATCGCCCTCAGCTTGCATTGTCCAAATAGCTAGAAATCTAGGCCAAAAAATAATGTCTCTTTTCTCAAAAGTTCCTGAAAAATCCCCATAGCTGATTCTCATCAGCTGGAATGGGTCACATGACGGTTCTAGACAGAGGACAGGGTCACCCTCCCTAGGACCATACAGCCTGAGAATGGGGAAACATGTTTCCCCCAGAGGGATTTTGACAAATTTATTTTTAAATGTATACATTGTCCCCCTCGAGATGAAGAGGAAGATTGACTAGGGAATGACTCCCATTCCAAGAACTGCAGAAAGGATTACAGCTAGAATTTTAAGGTATTTCACTATGCACTTAAAAAAAAAAAATCCTAAATTCTTCCATCTGGTCCCTTTGTTGGACACATACCCCCTTAGCTTGCTCTTCCGCCCCTACCCACACACATCTCCATTCTGAAAATCACTAGCAACAGTAAGCGGAAGATTTTAAAGGCTGGTTTCTGGGGAGGGGTTGGGTGAGGCAGTGGGGCAAGGAGAATTAGCTTCTTTATAAGTTCTTTTTTTTTTTTTTTAAGATTTTATTTATTTGACAGAGAGAGAGAGAGAGACAGCCAGCGAGAGAGGAAACACAAGCAGGGGGAGTGGGAGAGGAAGAAGCAGTCTCCCAGTGGACGAGCCTGATGTGGGGCTCGATCCCAGAACTCCAGGATCACGCCCTGAGCCGAAGGCAGACGCTTAACGACTGAGCCACCCAGGCGCCCCATCTTTATAAGTTCTAAACTAGGGTGCCCAAGCTCAAAATTCTTTTCCAAATATCTATTCTATAAAGCAGTCTGTCCTTAAGATTTAAGTAGGAGGAAAATTTCCATGATCAAATAAAGTTTGAAAAACACAGCATATTATATGTTCCTCCTTAGAGACTCACAAATTAAAAACTCTGAGAAGCTCATCAGAAAGAAACCAGATTAACTCTCCTGATACACCGTTTATCAAACTGATCTGTCCTCAAAATACTTTTCATAAGCCACAAACATTGACATCTTCAGAACAAAATGATGTATGTTGGGACATGCTGGTCTGAGGAAGTTTCACAAAAGCCACAGACTTTTATCTTTCCATACCATCAATCAAGTTGGACGGTAGAATAAAGTCCTCTTGGAGATCCAAGTTCTCAAAAAAAGTACCTCCCATGTACCTTTCATCAGGAAGCTATGGGATGATATGTGCCAAGCAAGGGAAAAAAATGGGAAATAGGAAGGCATGGATGTAAGAAGCAGGGGATTAAATTCATGAAAGAGAAGAAGCCCCCAGGTTGCATCAACACATCAGTATAAAAGGCAACCAGTCCAGGCTGGAGTAGATCAGATGTCTCCTGGGGAGATTTGTTCAGGAAGATGAAATTGCTAGAATAGCCTTGATGCATCATCTAACTTTAGCAGTAAAATTAGAATATTGGACAAGTTTGAAACTGAAATAAGTAAAGACCAGGAAAAAGTTATAAAGGAATACAAGTAATAACTCTAGAGAAAACAAAATGTTGTAGAGAGAAAGAGCGTATTGATTTCACCAAAGTTGGGGTGTAGGTTTTATATATGTAGGTACAGAGAGGGAACATTCTATTAATGGTTCCAGTCCTGCATCCCTTCCTATACCCATGCCCTTCTACCTGGTAACCTTGCAGTTGTCACTTGGGCAAAACCCAACTTGGGCAAAATGACCTCACCTATCTCTTGATCTTGAGATTAACCATATGGCTTGTTTTGGACAATGGGATGTTACCAGAGGCTTCAAGGGGGCTTTCTCTCTTGTGTCCCTACCATTTCCATGAGAACATGCCAAGTGCAGCCTGCTAGGGGATGAGAGCCACATTGTAGAGAGCCTGATTGCCCCATTCGCCCAAATGATGCAGGCTGAATCCAGTTTAGATTAGCCAATCCCGGTCAACATCCAGACACACGAGGGAGTTCAGTCTAGCTCAACAGAACTGCCGGCTGTAGATCGTCTAAACTGCAATCGAGGGAAACACACAATTCTTGCTTTATGCCACTGGGGTTTTGTGGTTCGTTTTTATGTAGCATTTTGTGGTCATAGATAAGTAATACAGGGAAAATGGGGTTGGGAAGGGTATGTGATGATGGGGGTGGAAGAAAAAAAGAGAGCTAAAAACTTTATCTTCCATAGGAAATAGAAAGTCAATAGTAGTGCCTTAAATTTTAAGAAGGAAGAGGAGAAGGAAGAGGAGAAAAAATAGAAGAAGAGGGAGAGAAGGGATACAAACATATATCATTTAAAAACATGTAAAGCTAAACTAGCAGCCTTGGTAAAGGAGAAATAATGGAAAAGAAGGCTGAGAGACAACTAGTTTTCCTACGTAACTCTTTCATCTATATGGATATATACTGTTCATAAAAATTAATATAAATTTTTAAAAATAAGGACACAAATTAAAACTCGTAAAGAATATTTGGGCTTAAAGTCAAATAAATTTAAAAAAAAAAAAAGAAAACCAGGAAATTAAGAAACTGAGAGATAAAAATATAAGAGAACAGATTTGACCTGATAGAGCCATTGACGAAGCCTGACATGTGGTTAATGAGATTTTGAAAAAGAGAGCAAAGCAAAAGAGATGATCAAAGAAATAATGCAAGTCTATCTTTCAGACCCAAATGGCACAATAATCAAGACTGGAAGGAGTCCTAAGCTTTTATTAAAGATACACCTTGTGGGGCGCCTAGGTGGTGCAGTCGTTAAGCGTCTGCCTTCGGCTCAGGGCGTGATCCCAGAGTTCTGGGATCGAGCCCCACATCAGGCTCCTCCGCTATGAGCCTGCATCTTCCTCTCCCACTCCCCCTGCTTGTGTTCCCTCTCTCTCTGGTTGTCTCTCTCCCTGTCAAATAAATAAAATAAAATCTTAAAAAAAAAAAAAAGAAAGAAAGGAGTAGTTCAGATAGTGAACAAGAACATACCCCCCTCTCCCCCCCAACCCCGAAAGAGATCTGAGGGGCAAATAAAACCAATAAAATGTGTAAGTGGGTGGAGGGGACAGAAAAAAATGGAAGATATAAGAAAGGCAGGTGATACAAGAAAAAAAAAAGAGACAATTTGAAATTCAGAAAAAAACAAAAAGTACAAAAAAGATAGTATTGTTATAGTTTCTGGTTTCGGGGTGAATAATACTTGCATAGTTACAATAATGTAAGCATCGTTTTCCAACTTTCCTTTTACAGAATCGACCCGTAGATAAAGCATAAACAACACGATTACGTTTCTGGAATAGAATATAAGTGGAATGAACCTCAACTTGGTAAAAATTTAAAGTACAGGTGGCAAAAATAAACAAATAAATACAAGATAGGTGGCAGAATCTGTGAGGTAGAGACGGGGAGGGGAGCTAGGGTTTAAGATTAGCAGCACAAATACCTTTATTTTACTTAGGGAAGAGTTGAGAGATACCGTCTATAACCGATGGGACAACAAACAAATTTGAATATATGGTGTAAATGTAAAGAACAGGGAAGAAAGAAAAAGGATGATATTAAAATCTCGGAAAAGAAGAAAACATAAGGGGGGGAATTACAAGTGAGTTAACCCTCACCTATACAGTCCAAAGTCAAAATATAATGTCTAAAAATTGAAATTTATGTATATTGCGGCACAAGCCTATTATTACAGATACCGGAAGAAATGGCTTAAGGAGTTCAAAGCTGCTCTAAGAAAAAAGAATTTAAGTACAGAAAAGATGGAACAGGATATCATGTTCTTGTCATATATAAGCCCTTCAAACACTTTAATTCTTTAATCCTATGGAGAAATATATACATATATATATATATGTATATATACAATCATATATATATTACTCTAATAAATAAATTTATTCTAAAGAAATTCAACTCAATTCAAAAAACCATAGCTACCCTCTGCTTTGTTCGCCTCTTTACTCACGTCTAATCTGAACTCAGCTCACAGTTCAAGAACCGGGGGAGGAGGGTGTCCTTAACCCAAACCCTTGACTTCCCCCAACCTCCAACCCTAACTAAGGTCTGGCTCGCTAGGGCTGAGATTCCAGGAGGGATCCAGGAGAAAACTCTGGAGATAAGGTACTTATTCTGAGTTTGAGATAGCCAAGCAGGCTTAAATGAGGAAGAACAGCACAGCAGGTGACCAAATGTTCTGGCAAATGTAACAGCATGAAACATCTTCACACCATGCCAAGCAAATTAAAAAAAAAGAAAAGAAAAGAAAATGCCAAGTGACTCTGAGCAGCTTTAAGACCCACTTTGTATCACCCCTTAACTATGTACTATAAATAGCTTTATCTTTTAAAATATGCCATAAGGTCTGTACTTGCATGTGCAATATAAGTTTTTTTTAATGTTTTTATTTTAAAAATTCTGTTTTAATCTGTGAATGTTCTGTACAAGCTTAAAATAAATATGCAATTAGCAGTTGTTAGATGCAATTTTCTTCATATGTCATATAGGTCTGTTTCACTAATCATGGTTTTTAAGATCCTTTATGACCTGATTGGCCACTGAGATTGTCTGAGATAGGGGCTGGGTCACTTCTCATTGGCCTCAAGGCTACAACCCTGCACGAGGCAATTCATCAGGCTTCCACCCTTAAGGTTGAGAAAGCAGAGTCACACGAAAGTGACAATCAATTTCCTTAAAGGGAAATCAGGAGCCTTCGGAGTGGGGGTTAGGCAGAGTGCCTTGTCTGCGAATACCCTTCCCTGTTCCAGGTTTGATGTGTACTTTGTTCCCATTAAGTGTGTGTTTCCGACAGCACCTGGCTATCCCCACTGCTTGATCTATTCCTGGTGAAGAGTGAATACGGTCTTTCACCTGCAGACCAGTTATCTTCCATCAGCTGCAGGACAAGACCTCTTGGCCATGGGGGGGCCCACGCCCACTCCTGGGGCTGATCTTGCTGTGTCTCTTGTCTAAGGAGAGAACACACTCTTCAAGCCAGTGCTGGTGTAAGTCATGTCTGTCTTGGCGACCCCAGGATCTGCAGACCGTGAGTTGACATCCTGGGACTGCTGCTCTCAGGGTGGGCAAAAGGGTATCACATCCTGTTATTTAGCAAAGTCTGGAGACTTACCATGTTCTGGACTCTGATTTGTGTTCCTTGCCCAAGCAGAGCTGCCGAAGGTTTTCCTTCATTCTTACCTACCAGTCCCGGGATCATCAATGCCTCCAAAGGAAAACAGCCCCACAGAGCAAACCTGCCTCTGGACTTCTGTCTTGTTAATTCTCTGATGGCTTCAGGAAGACTTTTTCCTTCATATCTGTCTGGCTTTTGTAGATGCCCGTTGGTAGAGAATTGATCCGAATGACCCCAACCACCATTACTGGAAGCAGAGGCCGTGGATCAGAATTAACGTTACTTTCTGTTTTACTGTACTCGGTATTGTCCGAATCTTCCACAACGAGAATGCCTTGTTCTTTGATTCCTTTACAATTGGGGGGGGAGCCTTGTTTCTTTTACAAAAGATACATTAGTGAAAGAGAATCCCAAGAAACCCCAAACTCTAGGACTCTATTCCATACCTATGAGACTGTATTTTTAGTCCATAACCATCCAGTCAGCCCTCCCTGGGATTAGCTAGTGGGCCTGTGAGGGAAGAGTTCTCGCTGTAAAAATATGTCCGTCACTTATTTCTTTCAATAAAAAGATTCTTTAATTGGGAAAGGAAGAAACAAGTCATTACTTGATCTTAGTATCAGCAATTCTCCATTAGAAACTCTGTACAGTGTGCGTGCTCTCAAAAACTCGGTCTAGTCTCTCTTCCTGCTAAGAAAGGATGTTCATTTTGAGACAAATTAATTATTAATGAGATAAGGAGCTGGGTGAGCCTGCCCGCTCGTCTGTCTCACCTGAATTCACAGCAAATTCCAACCCAAGATCTGGCTCATTGGAAAGCCTTTCCAACACCTTGGCCAGCACTGATTGTTTTCCCTCTTAAATAGGACTCATAATGTGGTTCCTGCCTGACTTGGTTGTTTAGGGATCAAAAGGAACCCTCCAGGAAAGCAATTTATAGAGCGTAAAGCAACATAGAGGCAGAAAGTACAAGTCTAATCTTTAAAGAAAATTTTATTTCCCTAACCCTTTGACAGGGACCATATATTTTTTTTTCTTTTATATTTCCCCCCGAAGATTTCAAACAATGCCGAGCACATAGTAGGAACTCAACATAATTGGTTGAATGACTTTAGAAAAGAGCAAAACATCAGTATTTATAGGGAAACTCACTTACTTCCTGTTTCACCACTTCCTGTTTCACCTGTTTCACTTCCTGCATTGAAAGTGTGTTGTCAGGTACCAACCCAGATCAACGTCCTTTCAATTACCAGAGTAAAAGTGTGGCTAGACCACTCGTTCAAGATACCAAACTAAGTGCTTGTCTTTGCTTCTATGCCCTCCTGAAGCCTGTTTGCTCCTTGTTTGTTTTTTATCACAAGCACAAAACAAAAAAGCCCAAAGAATAAGGGACATCAGTAAATGAAAGATTTGCATCAATGGGGAAAAAGTGGAAAAGCCCAAAACACAGACAGTCGATGAAGCCTCAAGTACATCCAGCAAAATATTAACACGTGTTAAATCGAGGCAGTAGAGACAATAGATAACCTGGGTGTCCTGAGGTTTTTCCATCTATTTAAAATATTTCATAATCATAAAAAAATAAAATAAAATTGAAAGCAGATGGAAGGGACTGATGGGTGAAGAACCGTGGACAATTCCACAGCCCGTGATGAGAAGAGGGGCTGCTGGGCAGAAGTTAGCCTGAGTGTGTGGCAGAGCCCAGAAGGCCCTGGAAGACCCATGCGGGCACAAAGTGAGGAATGGGCTCATGTAAGGGGAGTAATTAAAGGTCTATCACAAACTTCTCCATTTCCCAGAAAGATAGCATCCGCTCATTTACTCCCAGACTTAAACCTTCAAGGTCTTTCTCAGAGCCCCTGGGTGGCTTGGTGGGTTACGTGTTCGACTCTTGATCTCAGGTCTTGATCTCAGGGTGGTGAGGACAAGCCCTGGGTTGGGATCCACACTGAGCCTGGGGCCTACTTTAAATTAAAAAAAAAAAAAAAAAAAAAAAAAGCTCAAGGTCTTCCTCTAAAAATCTAAAAATTAAGCTAGTCCCTGGGAGAATGAGGTCAAAGTGAGGATCGACAGACAGTCCAGAACGGAACTTTGTCTGGCATCGGTGAAACCCCAGACCCTTCCCCGATTACGCTGAATTGAAGCCTGACCCTACAGGAAGCCCACCCAGCTCACAAAGTTCCCAGCCCTCTTCCTGGACCCTGATTCTTATATGCCAACAAGCGTGAAGGTCTACCAGGCAACCGGAGGACACAGCCAGTAGGATGGAGAGATGACGGGCTCCTAAAGAAATAAAGAAATTTTTAAAAAGAGAAGAAAACTTTAAAAATAGACAAGAACAAACAAAACCACCTATTCTGCATCTGTTTAGAGATGCTGAACAGTGTTGTATTCTCGCAGCAAGAAAGGGAGTGAAGGCAAGAACAAGAAAGAGCTGTATTATTAAAAAGGAAGGAAGGAGGGAAAAAGGAAAGGAAAGGAGAAAAGAAAAGAAAAAAGAAAAGAAAAGGAGGGAAAGGAAGGGAGGGAGAAGGAGAAGGGGAAGGGAAGAAAAAAAGGAAAGGGAAGGAAAAGAGGAGGGAGGGGAGGAAAGGGAAGGGAAGGGAAGAAGTAGCTCCTGCAAAGAACAACCATGAAGGAAAGCAGAAATTTAAAATTCAGTAGGGTATAGGAAAGGGGAAAAGAAGGAAACATAGAAGGGAAAAAAAAGGAAAGAAGGAAAGGGGACAAAAGAATTAATTCAGGAGGCCCCACATCCAGAAGAAAGAGGGCAGAAAAGTAAAATGAGGGAACCGTCAAGGAGATGGGCGAGCAAGCCCCACAAAGCTGAGAAGAGAACAGAGTGTCTGGGCAGGAGGGGTTCCCAGGGGCTGAGCTGGGCCTGCTCGCTCTCCATGCCCTGCATGCAGGAGCCCATCCCTGAGTCCGTGTTTCATTCCAGAGGTTTCTATCCCCTGGACTCGGGCACCTGGCCACTTCATTCCCATCTCCTGACCTGGGAGGGTTTGGAGCCCCACTGCCTGGCCTCACGCTGGGCTCGTTGGCAAAGAGTGAAAATAAACCTGCTTATTTTCTTGCATGAGCTCAGTAAGGCACAATCCTAGGACAAAACCTTGGGGCCAGAAGGTGGTTTACCCGCTGGGGAGGCTGCAGAGCTGAGAGCTGCTTTGGAGGAAAGGAATTCCCTGAGACCAGGAGGGGCCTCCCTGGAGGAAGCGGCACAGGCTCCCCTCCCTTTTCCTCACTGAAGGGAGCAAAACCACCCTAGACCAGCGCGGCGAGCACCTCCAGAACTTTACCCCCAACCTTGCAAAGGTTTACATTTTCACTCGTAAAGTGTCACTCTCGTCTCCATATGCATGCGGTCCAGTAATTAAGACCAGAACCCAATCTGTGTTTAAGCTGTGATGACAATATTTTCCACCATATAGGATCCTGACAATATTTCAGGAAACCAAGTACGTGCGTGCAAAGAACGTACAAGGATACTCACTACCTCGTTAGTCCTAACAAAGGAAAGACGGAGGTGTCCTGAATGTTCAGCTCTATGGAAATGGGTAAATAAGCCGAGGTGTATTTATACACTCTATTACAGTCATCTGAAATGATTGAGCCCAAGGAATGTTTAAAGGCATGGGAAGATGTTCATGGAATAGTATTAAACGGAAAACGTAGTATGAAAAATACACAGTATGGCACGCTTGGGTGGCTCAGTCGGTTAAGCGTCCCACTTTTGATTTTGGCTCAGGTCATGATCTCACGGTCTTGGGATCGAGCCCCGCGTGGGGTTCCCTGCTCAGCGGGGAGTGTGTTTCTCCCTCTGCCTCTGCCCCTCCCCCCCTGCTCATGTGCACGCCCTCTCAAATAAATAAATAAAATCTTTAAAAAAAAATTTACACTACAATTCCAAATGGCAGGGAAGGGATAAACGTGTTTATATATATGCATACACTCTTACATATCGATTAGGAAATGAATACTCTTAAGATATCAACCCTATTTTTGTCTCTGTGGGGGGACTATGGATACATTTTATTTTCTTACCTGAGTGCTTCTTTGTTTGTTACTTGATCTTCTGCATTTTCTGCAAAGAGCATAAATGTATCATTTTCATGATTAGAGGGGAAAAAAATCATCGGGAAAGATAGGAAACGATGTTCCAAGAATCAGTCTCTTAACAAGCAAGACTGAAAAATACTGTTATTTTTTCTCACCCTGAGAATCAAGTTCTTCGCAAATACTCCCGTCATCCTTCCTTCCTGCTCCCCTTTCGGTGGAAAACCTAAGGAAGAAAATCGGACAGGAACGCAACAGGGCTGCTCACATCAGGTGATGACTGCCCTTCGGATGGGCCCCCGCCTGGTGTTGGTTCAGCTTGCAGGCTCGCCTCGGTGGCGCAGAGGGAACCAGAAGGCATATGCCAATTTTTGTGGCGTGTTTCTCACACTGGGCACCTTTTCGCTAGCTTACCTGGACGGCCGAGATGCCATCTTCCTGGAATCCACCTNACTCCCGTCATCCTTCCTTCCTGCTCCCCTTTCGGTGGAAAACCTAAGGAAGAAAATCGGACAGGAACGCAACAGGGCTGCTCACATCAGGTGATGACTGCCCTTCGGATGGGCCCCCGCCTGGTGTTGGTTCAGCTTGCAGGCTCGCCTCGGTGGCGCAGAGGGAACCAGAAGGCATATGCCAATTTTTGTGGCGTGTTTCTCACACTGGGCACCTTTTCGCTAGCTTACCTGGACGGCCGAGATGCCATCTTCCTGGAATCCACCTGGCGCAAGCCATCTGGCTGTTACCTGCGCGTAACAAGCGATCCTAAGAAAGAATGACATCGTGGGAGCAATTCGGGATGCTACTGTGTCATTAATGTTCTTGGAAAGAAAGGGACTTGCTCTGCATTTCCCCAGGGCCTGTGGTTGTTCAAGGAGTGCTAACTTGGATTCTGTTCACTTGGAAGCTTTCTGCAGCTCCCCCCATCCACACCCTAAAATCACATGCCAACCTCTGGTGAACACCAGCTCCCCGAAGAATGGTCTAGGAGGGGACACCCCCATGGACGTAACTTGTCACGTTGACTGATCTCAACTGGCCACTTGGAAAGAAAAAAAAAAAGGCCGTTCCATACCTGAGCTGTGCCCATTGCCCATGATTCATTTTAATTGTCAGAGAGAAGGTTTGATATCGGGTGCCAGGTGCATTCAAGTAGGGGAGAATCCGGGTCCAGACTCCCATTGGCACTGATACATTATCCGAGGTGGACAAGTAGGCATGACTGGGACAAACGCTGGGAGCTTTTACTGCAACGCGAAAAATCCCTTTCACGTCCCCACCCATGCACTCACTTCACTTAGGCGTGAGAATTTCCTGGCTGCATCCACCTAGGTCTGAGGGTAACCCATCACAGCCTTTCCATTTATCACTTCATTCATTCATTTGCTCATTTATTCATGTGGCATTCAAGCAAGATTTCTCTCCCCAGACTGCCATTCAAATGGCAGCGATGAACAATGTACCTTGTGAGATCTGGACTCAGAGAGACCCAAATCTGCAGCCTAGTTAGACACTGGGCAAGTTACTTTTCCCTCTTTAAGTCTGAATTCTGCATCTCTCAGGTCGGAATGGTTAAGAGTCCTTCCTCAAAGGGTTAACGTGAAGATCAAATCCAGTAATGCACGAGAGGAACCCAGGAAGGTTCCCGGCACTGAATCAAGTGTTAATAGGAACCACAACAACAACAAACAATAACACTACCTTAAACCGGAAAGAATCTAGAAATCTTCCTTGAGCAGACAAGGTTAAGGTCATGGAGCTACGTTCAGAGCTGCAGCTAGACTCAAGTCTCCCGACCCCCAGTTCAAGGTTTTTGGCTTGCACACCACTTAGCAGGTATGGTACAATGTACAGGTTTATGTGTTTCCTGAAACACAATATTCTCTAAATACCTGGCCCTCGATAAATGTGATTAATAACAATAGTCCTTAAAGAAATGAGCTCCCTTCCCTGATCCACGGTTCAGTAATGAAGGTCTCATAACTCTGTTGAGGGCACAGGTCTTACTCTTTCACGAAGGGGAGAAGACTTCTTTCCAAGCCTTTTTGTGTAATGGTGCTGGGGAATTATTAAGGGTTACGTTTGTTGCATTCTTCCTGTAGCTGCTTGCTTTCTCCCTTACGGACGCTCCCCCAGACCTCCGTACCCGAGACCGATACTGCTGTCTTGGCATCCTCCACCCATATAGTCAACATCACTGGAAAAAAGAGAGTAAGTGACCTATCCAAGGTCACACGAGAGCAGCTTGCATGTGACATTGAGTGGAACACTTTGCCACAGACACCCTAACAGCTCCACAATGGAGGGAAATGAGGGAAGGTGGCCAAAAGGGACAAAGTTCCGATTATAGGGGCGCCTGGGTGGCACAGCAGTTAGGCGTCTGCTTTCGGCTCAGGGCGTGATCCCGGAGTTCTGGAATCGAGTCCCGCGTCAGGCTCCTCCGCTGTGAGCCTGCTTCTTCCTCTCCCACTCCCCCTGCTCGTGTTCCCTCTCTCGCTGGCTGTCTCTACCTCTGTCGAATAAATAAATAAAAAATCTTAAAAAAAAAAAGTTCCGATTATAACTATTGTTCATAATAGTATTTTTGCATATTTGAAAGACACCAAGAGAGCAGATCTTAGTTCTCATCGCAAGAAAATAACATAAGTACGTGAGGTGATGGGTGCCCACTACACTCACGGAGGTGATCACTTCACACTCTATACAGATAACGAATCAAGACATTGTACGCTTGAAACTAACATAAACTTCTATGTCAATTACGTCTCAATAAAAAATGCAAGAATTACCGTGATAGCTAGACAGCCAATAGAGGAATGTAAATAAAATATTTAAAAACATGTGATTACCGTGAAAAAGGTAGAAGAGGAGAAACAGAACAAGCAGACAGGACAAAGAGAGCAACTAGCAAAACGGCAGACCTGAAGTCAATTATTTCAGTAGCTGCACCAAAGTTAAATTGATTAAATATTCCAGTCAAGGGGGGAAGGAAAGAAAGAACCAAGTCCATGTTGTCTATACGAGATACTCTGTTTTTTTTTTTTTTTTTAAAG
>NC_048234.1:8714120-8752644 GCF_002007445.2 Ailuropoda melanoleuca | reverse complement strand
AACGCCGGGATCACGCCCTGAGCCGAAGGCAGACGCTTAAACGCTGTCACCCAGGCGCCCCTATAAGAGATACTCTTTAAATACATAGGAACAAACGGGTTATCAGCAAATAGATTGGAAAAAAAAAAATGTGCCCGGCTAACAATAAGCCCAAGAAATGGAAGTGACCGTATTAATAACAGACAAACAGATTTCAAGATAAGGTCTAGAGATAGAGAGGAAAACTTCATAACAGCAGCACAGCCAAAAAAACCGGACCATTCTATTCATGCATCTAGTATTTACATACCTAACGACAGAGCTTCAGTATAACGAAGTAAAAATCGACAGAGAAATACAAAAAAATTTAAAATTTTAAAAATTTTAATGCTGCGCCTGGGCGGCTCAGTCAGGGAAGCGTCTGCCTTCAGCTCAGGTCATGATCCCGGGCTCCTGGGATCGAGCCCCGCATCGGGCTCCCTGCTCAGCGGGGAGCCTGCTTCTCCCTGTCCTGCTCCCCCTGCTTTTGCTTGCTCTCCCTGACAAGTAAATAAATAAAATCTTTTTTTTTAAATTTGCTTTTATTTAAAAGACTCCGTGAGTAGCTGTAAAATACGGTGGCAGTCCTCAGACACGGGCTCTGAGCCCAAGAAGGTGGGGCTCTGTCCCCAGTCGCCCCCTCCTCTCTCCATCAATCTCCCATCTGCTCTCATCTTTTAAACACTGGTTTTCCAGGTAAGATGGTAACGGAAGGGAGAGTTGCACCGCTTTCAAAAGACCTAGTGTTCCCTAAGGACTCTTGCAACCTGAAAATCCTCGGACTTTCTGACATTCCATACTTCACAAATGTGGGGAACACACGCTGCTTGGCCGGCCACTCTGATCCCAGCCCAGTATAAGAAGCCTTTTTATTTGTGAAGTCAAGTTTAAAAGACTGTTTTTTTTTCCTTTTTTTCCTTTTTTTTTTTTTTTTGGCAATGTGACTTGAAGTGAATCAAAGCTTTACGAATGCTAGAATTCTCATTTTGAGATTGTAATGGTTACCTTCCCTTTTAGAGACAGCACAGAGAGTTCTCCAAATCAAAAGCTCTTTCTTACTACATCGTAACAATGCCAGTTTTTATGGACTCCCCAGCAGAATGCCTTATAGGAAATCATTTTATCTGATTCTACCACCCAACAGCACCTTGTTTGATCTTTCCAAGTCCCCCCCTCCCCTGACCCCGACCCTCTTTTTTAATCTATGTCTGATGCTTTGCTTTCCTCAGGAGTATAAATTTGCAATGCTTCATTGTTTCCATTCAGAGAGACAGAGTTCAAATGGAAACTGTTGTTTTGGATTTCAGGTAGCGTGCTTTGTTGTTCTTTATTTTTTAAAAAAAGCTTAAATTTTTGTTGTTCTTTATTTAAAAAAAAAAGCTATTTCCTTGTGATTCTGTGAGCCGTTTTGCCTTTCTTAATTTGGATATGATTTGAACAAGTCCTTATGGGATTTTTTTATTCCCACCCCACCCACCCTTAGCTTAAGACCACTGAATACACAGCCAGGCACAAAAATGTCAGCAGTTAAGGGAGACATACATGATGGTGTCACCTGCAGTGGAAAGAGGTGGGAGGGGCTATGCAAATGAGGAGACAGGAAGACTCCAGTAAGTCCTTGAGAACTAGGACGGTGTCCTGTTTGTCTTTCTATTTGTGTCGCCCATGGCACTTAAAGCAGGGTCCCCATGCTACTGAAGATTGGGTCATGATCACAGGGTCCTGGGATCGAGCCCCACATAGGGCTCCCTGCTCCTGGAGAAGCCTGCTTCTCCCTCTCCCACTCCCCCTGCTTGTGTTCCCTCTCTCGCTGTCTCGCTCTCAAATAAGTAAATAAAATCTTTTTTAAAAAATCATAATTGTACTACAAAGGTACTTTAAACTTCTCTTTGGTAACCTTCCCTTACCCACTTTATGCCCATAAGTAATAGGAGGAGCAGACTCCGCCTAAGGATGGAAAGTAAATACAATGTTTCGCTGCTTATATTTGAAGGAAGCTCTAGACGTTTTTGTGTGGCGCAAACACTTACCTCCGTACCTATGATTCCCTCGCTTTTTTCTCCTGAAAACACGATATTCCCCCCTTCATTTTGAGCTGATTCTATCGAAAGACTCAAAAATCGTCTCTTCGTAGAGTTACGCAGACCTGAGTTTGAATCCCAACTATCACATTTCTTAGCTATCCAAACTTGAGTACGTTGTAGGCATGTGGGCATCCCTTGGTTACTTAGGTTATAAATCAGGGCTGCGTAGGTGGGTTTTGCAAGATTTCTGTTTGGAAAAGAACACTAGCTACAGTGTGGACCACAGGTGGGAGGGAAGCAAAAGAGATAGAGGATGGGGGCACCTGGGTGGCTCAGTCGTTAAGCGTCTGCCTTCGGCTCTGGTCATGATCCCAGGGTCCTGGGATCGAGCCCTGCATTGGGCTCCCTGCTCAGCCGGAAACCTGCTTCTCCCTCTCACACTCCCCCTGCTTGTGTTCCCTCTCTCACCGTTTCTCTCTGTCAAATAAATGAAAATCTTAAAAAAAAAAAAAAAAAAAAAGAGCTGGAGGTTGAAGTCAGGAATTTATTGCTAAAGTCTAGCTAAGACATTATTATAGCTTAGATGAAGGAGGTAGCAGCAAAGAATGAGAAAATGGATGGAATTAGGGTATATCGAGGAAGTAAAAACATATAATTTGATGACAAATTGGATATGAACAATGAAGTAAAGAGAAGTAGCAAGAATAATTCTTAGATTTCAGGTTACGCAGCTGCAGACATAATAGTACCGATCTCAAAGATCTTCGGAGGAGACTGCATTTAGGGGGAAGAAGAGAAGATCGGGAGTTTTTGTCAAGGCTGGGAGGTGCTAAGTGGATCCAGTGGGGAAAGGCTGGGGCGAGGCCAAATGTCCTAGAATGAACAGAACAGCTCCCACAACAGAGAATTATTTGGCTCCAAGATTTCATAGTACCAACGTGGAGAAACCTTTCTTAAGAAAATGCAAAGCACCAGAAATTATAACTGTGTGACAAATACATAGATTTTTTTTTTTGGTTATTATTTAAATATCTTTTAAAGACCGTGGGTTTTTAAAGAAATAATAGATAATGCAGTAAAGGGTTGATAACATGAGGTTATCATGAATGTTACATGTGAAATGTTACATAGTAAGTGAAATGAATGACAATAGCAGCACAGAGGGGGGCTCCTTGCTGGCTCGGTGGGTAGAGCGTGCTACTCTTAATCTCAGGGTCATGAGTTCAAGCCCCATGTTGGGCGTAGAGCTTACATTAAAAAAAAAAAAGTCACAGCACAGAAACTGAAAGGAGAAATGAAAGTACACTGTTTTAGGGTTTTGATACAAACACACGGCGGTACTATGTTACCAAGTGACAGGCGGAGATAAGATTAAAATTTATATTAGAGCAACCACTGAAAAACAAAAAGAATTGTTGTTCTTAAACCAACAAAGTAGAAAGATTATTGCAAATAAAAAAACAGACTATAAAGTGGAATAAAAATAATAACAATTAACTCAAATACAGGAAGAAAAAAGAAAAAATATACAATTCAATAGGCCCATATTTAATTATAAAATCCTGAAGGCTTCCCCTGCTAAGATCAGGAATGGGGCAAGGATATCCGCTCCCCATTTTTATTCATGAACTAGAAGTTCGAGCCAGTGGAATAAAAGGGGAAAAGTGTTTTATATTGTAATGAAGAAGTCAGTCTGTCTTTGTTCACAGGCAACAGGATCACCTCTGTAGGAAATCCAAAGAGATCTATAAAAAGCTATTAAAACTAATACATGTGTTTATCAAAGTTGCAGGATACAAGGTCGATATATAAAAAATCAAGTGTGTTTCTAAATATTAGCAATGAGCAATCAAAAATGAAAATGACACATCCTTTAAAACATCATCAAAAATATAAAATAGGGATAAATCTGACAAAATATGAGCAAGAAATGTATACCTAAAACTGCTTGGTGAAAGAAATTAAAGACCTAAATAAATGGTGAGATGCACTGATTCATGGATGAATATGGTTAAGATGTCAGTACTCCCCAATTTGGTATATAGATCCAACATAACTCCAAGCAAAATGCAGCAGATGTTTTGTAGAAATTGACAAACAGATTCTAAATTTCTATGGAAAAGCTGAGGCCCTGGAGGAGCCAGATCAGCTTTGAGAAAGAAAAGCAGCTACCTGATTTCAAGATTTACTAGAAAAGTACGCTTATTAAGACAGTATGGTGTTGGCTGCCAGATGGACACATAGATCAATGGAACAGAATAGAAAGTCCAGAAATAAACCCATTCATATACAGACAGTTGACTTCCAACAAAGGTACAAAGTCAATTCCATCGGAAAGGACTAGTTCTTACAACCAATGGTGCTGGAACAAGTAGACATCCGTATGCAAAACAACTTCAATCCATACTTGACACCACATGTAAAATTTCACTCAAAATGGGTCATGGATCTAATCGCAAAATCCAGAACTACAAAATTTCCAGAGGAAACAACACAAGAGAACATTTGTACACATTCAGGTTAATGATTCTACAGTGAACACAGCTTGTACATAAATATTTTGTACTGTTGGGGGTGTGGCTTCAGGGTAAAATTCTAGAAGTAATAATGCCAGGTTGAAGGTTAAATGCATATGCAGTTTTGTTAAACTTCGTTAAATTCTCTTCCATAGAAGTTGACCAATTGTGCATTCTGACCAGCAATGCATCCAAACACCTCCCTCACTTGAATAAATTGTTTTAAAAATGCAGCTATCTGGGCTTCAGCCCCAGAGATTCATTTTCAAACAGTCTGGGGTGAGGCCAAGGCATCAATAATTATGAAAAACTTCCCCAGATGACTTTGTTGTACAACCAAAATTGAACACAAAGAACTTAGCTCCAGAGTGGAGACAAGGCAGAGAAAGGAAAATGAGATCCTGGAAAAGGAGACAGAGACAATACAGACAGAGAGAAAGAGAGAGTGAGAATGTAAAGAAGAGAGTAGAGTGTCAGAGATGTCAACGGAAGAGTAGACTAGAGTAGTCAATGGCACCAAGGGTCACTAAAAAGTTAAGAAGCATGGCTATATAAAATTGCCAATGGGGTCTAATATCATGGAAGTTACTAGAAGTCTCACAAGACTTGCCACAGTGAAGGGATGGGAACAGAAGCCAGGTTGAAGTGAGTTGAAAACCAAGTGGGAGTTAAGTAAGTCAAGACAGTAAGTCTAGAAAACTCCTATTAAAATTTGGGGGTGAGATAATTTTTTAATGTTTACTAATTAAGGTAATTAATGAGATTGAGAAGAGACTGGATATTGAGGAGAAATAAGATAATCAACAGCATAAAATTCCAGAGAAGGAGGAAGGGGATGGTGTCTAAGGCACTTCTAAGGAATTGCCTTCCATCGGGAAGAGAAACAGCTTCTCAATGTAACAGGCAAGAAGAAGAGCAGATGGGTACAAACGAGATGATATCAGTGGGTTTGGTAGAAGGGTTTCTGAGCGATTTTTAACTAAGAGCATCTATTCTCCGGGAAACAGGAAATAAGGACATGTGTTGAGAGAAGATAGGGAGGTGGGGAAGTTGGCCATTGGAGGAAGCTGGAGAAGGTTTGGAATTGCCAAAGGTTTGAGTTGACCAGATATATGCTAAGGACTGCGTGGCACTGCTGTGCTCAGTCAAGATTAACGGTCATGAATTTATGAAGGTACAATCTTCCCTGTTGGGTGTTTCTCCAACTGCTCAAGTACGAGAAAAGAAAAAGCATATAGTGGGTTGCCCTGGGATTGGATTTGACAAAAGCCCCCAAGGGATGAGGAAATGTGGGATATTGGCAGTAGGATCACTGGAAAAAATGGCCTCCAAAATCTAAGTGGGATAGGTAGCAAAGTGAAGAAAGGAAATGGCCCAAGACTAGAGAAAACAGAAGAGAAGGGAGCTGGGGGGGTCGCAGTGAGATCAAAAACCATTGTCGTGCTTTTAATGAAAAAGCCAAGCTGGAAAGGGAGGAACTTGTGGTCAGAAATGGAGCCCTTGCATGAGTGATATTGGAGGTGGTGCTAAGATCTAGGGGGNATATTGGAGGTGATGCTAAGATCTAGGGGGGATGACGCATCACAGGAGTTTCTGGAGACAGGAAGGTTAAAGACCCAATGTCAATGAGCTAGATGAGTATGTTTGATATGTGGAATTTGTTTTCTTGGCCTTTCTCTTTAGTAACTTGGAAAATATGCATCCTGTTTTTATCTCAACTTGTCCTTATTTTGGGGTCTGAAAACTACATACTGGAACATATATTTCTCCAGCTATCTTTATTAAGAATGAAATAATATCCCCCTGGGAACAATGAGGAAATTGTATTTTCCTCTACGATTGGGTCTCTCAGTTTTTGTTTTCGTATGACAACACCTTAGACCTAAATTATTATAATTAGATCTCTCTCCCTTTTCAAGGCTTGTTTTTCACACCTCCATTCTGTTATACCACCATTTATAAAACAATCATCTAGAATTCGTTTTTTGTGTGTTTGTTTCAATGGTCACTGTCGTGACTTTCAAATTCTCCAGTTCTGTGGGGGGTTTTTTGTTTTTGTTTTTTTTAAAGATTTTATTTATTTATTCGACAGAGATAGAGACAGCCAGCGAGAGAGGGAACACAAGCAGGGGGAGTGGGAGATGAAGAAGCAGGCTCATAGCGGAGGAGCCTGATGTGGGGCTCGATCCCATAACGCCAGGATCACACCCTGAGCCGAAGGCAGACGCTCAACCGCTGTGCCACCCAGGCGCCCCATCCAGTTCTGTGTTTTGATCCATCCCACCATCAATTAGAACAAGTCTAATAACTTTGTTTAGGTTATAAGCTGGGTTGCACATCTAAGAACATTTTTTTTCATTGTTCTTTTATTTGTATGACATTCCTGAAGATGGCTTTTCTCTCCCCGCTCCCCGTCCCAAGCCCTGTTTGATGTTACTTCCTTTCTCTTACCCTTAGCTGTTGCAGAGGGTTTCAGAAGCAGTTTAAAATTTGGTCCCAGAAAAGACAGGCTTTTCTGTCCAAATGTCTTTTGGATTTTTTTTTCTTGATTTTTCAGAAGTTCACCAGGATATGTCTATGTTTCGGTCACGTCCAATAATTTTGCTTGATAGTTTGTGAGTCTTTTGGCTGTCTGGACTCAGGTCCAGACAAAATTTCTGCCCAGAAATTTAAAATTTTGTAAAAATTTCCAGATGTCTAGAATTAATAATAATAATAATAAATTAATAGTTGTTTTGAAAGTAACATTACCAATAATACTAACACGAATAATGGTTACGTTCACGTGGCTTTCCCCTGCCCCAACCCACCCTAAAAGCAGAGCACAAGGCATGGGCTTGGGTGTTAATAGTTTATTTGGAATATAATCCCAGAAAGCAGATATGAAGGCACAGAGAAAGAGACAGACAAGAAGGAAAAACAGGGCACTAACAGCATCTGCTACCACCACCAACCTTCCCTGAACTCTTGCTATGTGCTAGGTGATAGCCAAACCACTGTGCATGAATTAAGTCCTTACAGTTTACAATAATTTTATGAGGCAGGTAGAGAAAAAGTGTTTTTTCAAGTTGCCTTTATGCCAACTTTTCTGATTTGTCATCCTTTTTTCCAAAAAAAAAAAAAAAATCCTAGGATCCCCTCAGCCTTCCAGAAGTTTCTTCTGTTTCCCAACCCAGCCTAGATGATCCTGATGACTACCTGAAGTATTTTTTGGTCATCACCTATAGTTCCTTGCACCCTTGCGCTTCCACCAAACCCACACAGCAAGACTGCAATCTCACAATTAACTCCTCAGTTCTGTGATTGACCGAACGTTACAAAAGAACATCAACCAATTATGCCTGGCCCGATATGCCATTTCTTTATCCCTTTATTCCCTCTTCTATCTCTATTAACCATCTAAAAAATGTTTGCACTGGTCTCAGGCCCTCTACTAAAACTTCACTTTCCACTTGAAGAAGAGAACCTTGCCTCCTTCTTCATCAAGATAACTGAGGCCATCAACCTCAACTGTCTGTCCGCATCTACAAAGCAAGTCCACACATTCAACCTCCATAGTCAGACAATGACAAGTCCCTCCTCCTTATCAAAGCCACACCCTTCCCCATGGTCTTGATTGTGTCTCCTTCTTCATTAGTTATTTCCTTTTATCTATATCTTCAACCTCTCCCATGTTTCTCTCTCCTCTAGTGCTATAAATACACATTCAGCTTTCTCTCCTGCTTATAAAATCCCTTTCTTGGGGCACATGGGTGTTTCAGTCAGTTAAGCGACAGACTCTTGATTTCGGCTCCGGTCATGATCTCAGGGTCCTGGGACTGAGGCCCGTGTCGGGCTCTGTGCTCAATGGGGAGTCGGCTTGAGAATTCTCTCTCCCTCTCCCTCTGTCCCTCCCCACACCCCCTCTAAAATAAATAAATATTTTTTAAAAATCAAAGTATCTAATATTTCATAGAATATTAGCTATTGCATCCTGGCCCCTGCCTACCTCTAGCCTTTCTGTCATATTTGTTTTTTTTACCCCTCTCCCTGTTCCAGCCACACTGGCCTTCTTGTCCCTCATACACCCAACCTCGTCCTCACGACTACCTCAGCCTCTGTGCTTGCTCTTCCCTCTGCGGGCCGTCAGTCACACTGGGTCTCAGTTCAAACATTACCTCTTCAAAAAGATCTTCAGTGACCTAGTCTCCTCTACATGCCAGTTGCTCACTATGACATCTGTCTTCTGGGTCCTTTTCAGTGCTTTGTATTATCACTTTCAGTTATTGGTTGCCTTATGATTTTCTATCCTCCCTTCCACCTCAGGGTGGAAGTCCCAGTATTACTGAAATCTTGCCTATCTTAAGATACTTCAAGTTCCTTAATCTCTTTGCTAAATAGTGGTCCTTCAAATTAGAAGAAGAGAAAGACAAAGTACTCACACCCAAAGCATTCTGGAAACAGACATAGTAACAGGATAATTAATTCAGCATTTTTCAAGCGAGAAAGGAAATAACTAAGAGTCTGCAAATGAAAACAAATGGAAGCAATGTTAAGTAGATCTTGTCATAAAAGGCCAACAAGATATTTTTTTGGTTTGGTCATTGTCTGAGGTACCCAACTTTGTTCACTCCAAAAAGCAAGGGATACATGGACACATACCAATAAATGTTCGTTATATACTCAAAATATTAATGTCACTATCAAAAGGCTAAGCTCCCCAAGACTCTCATTGGATGCGTCATGATTTCTCTCCTTTCCTGCTCTCCACACCATCAAAATGATTTCCTTGAGCGTGCCCTCTCCTCTTTAGAGTAATTGTTGCTATGGTTACCATAACAACAAAGCCACCAGTCCTCACTCAATCCACCAGCATTTCTAATTCCCCTTTAAACCGGATGCATCTTTGGCCTTCAATGAAAGCTTTTTGACGGATTTCGTAATTTTATGAATTATTTTAGCTGTCAGCTTAAAGGGATTTTAATAGTTTTTCCCTTTTCTGAATATGTTAAAACCTATTTTGCACAGAATGGACTAGTTGAAACCCCATGTCGCTGTGGTTTCTTCACAATAACTGAGACCCGGACGATGCAGTAGGGTTGTTGTGACCACGTATGAGTCTCAGGCAGCATGTTCAAAATCCTTGGTGATAATCTAAGAATTATGAGACATTCAAGTTGGCTGCTGACACGAGCAACATGGAAAACGGAAAACATTTTCTATCTCTATCGTGAATATGCGTTTTAACCTGTTGACTGAGAAGGATCTTCTGAATTCGAAGCATAGGTATAACTATGACACTAATACTGACTTTTTATAACAAACACACCACAATTTATTTTTTAAATGAATGTTTTCATAGTTGTAAACTGCTTGCTAGCCTTTCCCCATTGGTGAAGTATTTAAGAATCACCTTCATAAATACCCACAAAACACGCGAGAAAACCATTCTCTTCTCTAACAGCACGTTTTTTAGAAAACAAAATTATATCATCCTCTTTCATCACCAGACAGCCCTAAATGATTTTTCCAGGTTCCAAAGTCAAATCCAAAAAGCCAAATCCATTCTCAAAAGATTCAATCTGCTATTCATGAAGCTATTTCGAAGGACAGACAACAGACACTGAAGTTCATAAAGAAGGTTCCATAATTTTCGGCGCAGGAAAAGTTGTTTTTTTAAGCATGTGAACAATATTTGGAATAGCTTTGTCTGATATTTTAACATATTGGCTTTTAAAGTCTCCACATAGAAACATCTTAAGAAATACATCACACTTGGTATCATCGCATCTTACAGCTTAGCTCCAGAGCCCCGGAAGTGATTAATAAATGTGTGTGAAACAGAGTCATTGTAATAATTGTGGGGAAATAAAACAGGAGGAATATTCCCTCCTAGTGACCTTGGCGAGTTCTGTGTGGAATCTGTGGGGGACATTGGGTTGGAGGAACAGATCATTTTTTTAAGGCCGAACATTTGGGTGTATTCAGAGAAAAATATCCATTCCTTCATTTCCTAACCTCACACTCAACATTGTGAAGTTAAAGGTCAGTAAAAACGACTCCGTAGCCACATACGTCTCGGAGCAAGTTAACATCTCCGGGTGTCAGTGTCTTTATCTGAGAGTAAGGAATAATAACACCCAGATTGTAGGATTGGTGGGATTTCAAATGAGATCATGGATAAATGTAAGAAATGGTGAGCGTCTGGGGGTCTGCCCAGCATGGACACAGCCTCTGTGTGGACACCAGCCTTCAAGAATCACCCCCATCCTTCACCCTGTAATCGCCTCCAGTGTTCATGACTCAGACCCTTGGCTCCTGGTCTCTCCTGGTTCCTCTCACTTCTCCCAGACACACCAGCAGACTCATCCCTTCTGGGAACTCCCAGCAGCCTCAGCCTCTGCTGACCTAGGAACACTATGAACCAATAGCCATCTGTTTATGACGTCATGTCACTGACCAAGTGACCCAAGACTGAAAACACAGTTGCCCATGCCAGCTCTCACCCAACCTGGAAAATATCAAACATCTTCATTCTCCAATAAGCCATCACTGAGCAAAGGGTCTGATGAGACAAGGAAGTCCTCGCTGTGTGCAGACTGGCTTGTCAGGCATGGGGAGAACAAGCCTAGGTGATCTAGAGTTTACCAACTCCGATTAATGTCACATCGAGCCCAAACTCAGCCCCCATGGCTCAACAGAACCTTGCTTTGCTCCTTGACTGTCGCCAAAATGGCGGTCATGAATTCATTGACTTCCCTGCAATGGCCCTTTAAGAGACTTTTCCAAAAATAACCAAAGTAAGCAGGACATCCAGAAACCTGCAGGCTCTTTGCCCCCTGGCCTTCCCGGGAGACATTCTCGAATGCCTCTACTGTTGCCTTAAGCCCCCCATGGGTAGGGTTATTTATTGTGTCCTGCACTCAACTAGAGATTCAATTAAAAGTCAGGAGTTGGCACAACAACTTGTTTCTTGTCAGACACATTGTAAATTGCATAAAAACTATTTTGGTGCAATTTACAACTTTGGAAATAAAAACACACTCATGTAGCAATTTGTCTGCCGGAGCACTAGGAAGTCTGCATGCCTGGGCTCCGAGTCGGAGCTGGAAAGGGGNTGGGTCCTTTTCAGTGCTTTGTATTATCACTTTCAGTTATTGGTTGCCTTATGATTTTCTATCCTCCCTTCCACCTCAGGGTGGAAGTCCCAGTATTACTGAAATCTTGCCTATCTTAAGATACTTCAAGTTCCTTAATCTCTTTGCTAAATAGTGGTCCTTCAAATTAGAAGAAGAGAAAGACAAAGTACTCACACCCAAAGCATTCTGGAAACAGACATAGTAACAGGATAATTAATTCAGCATTTTTCAAGCGAGAAAGGAAATAACTAAGAGTCTGCAAATGAAAACAAATGGAAGCAATGTTAAGTAGATCTTGTCATAAAAGGCCAACAAGATATTTTTTTGGTTTGGTCATTGTCTGAGGTACCCAACTTTGTTCACTCCAAAAAGCAAGGGATACATGGACACATACCAATAAATGTTCGTTATATACTCAAAATATTAATGTCACTATCAAAAGGCTAAGCTCCCCAAGACTCTCATTGGATGCGTCATGATTTCTCTCCTTTCCTGCTCTCCACACCATCAAAATGATTTCCTTGAGCGTGCCCTCTCCTCTTTAGAGTAATTGTTGCTATGGTTACCATAACAACAAAGCCACCAGTCCTCACTCAATCCACCAGCATTTCTAATTCCCCTTTAAACCGGATGCATCTTTGGCCTTCAATGAAAGCTTTTTGACGGATTTCGTAATTTTATGAATTATTTTAGCTGTCAGCTTAAAGGGATTTTAATAGTTTTTCCCTTTTCTGAATATGTTAAAACCTATTTTGCACAGAATGGACTAGTTGAAACCCCATGTCGCTGTGGTTTCTTCACAATAACTGAGACCCGGACGATGCAGTAGGGTTGTTGTGACCACGTATGAGTCTCAGGCAGCATGTTCAAAATCCTTGGTGATAATCTAAGAATTATGAGACATTCAAGTTGGCTGCTGACACGAGCAACATGGAAAACGGAAAACATTTTCTATCTCTATTGTGAATATGCGTTTTAACCTGTTGACTGAGAAAGATCTTCTGAATTCGAAGCATAGGTATGACACTAATACTGACTTTTTATAACAAACACACCACAATTTATTTTTTAAATGAATGTTTTCATAGTTGTAAACTGCTTGCTAGCCTTTCCCCATTGGTGAAGTATTTAAGAATCACCTTCATAAATACCCACAAAACACGCGAGAAAACCATTCTCTTCTCTAACAGCACGTTTTTTAGAAAACAAAATTATATCATCCTCTTTCTTCACCAGACAGCCCTAAATGATTTTTCCAGGTTCCAAAGTCAAATCCAAATAAGCCAAATCCATTCTCAAAAGATTCAATCTGCTATTCATGAAGCTATTTCGAAGGACAGACAACAGACACTGAAGTTCATAAAGAAGGTTCCATAATTTTCGGCGCAGGAAAAGTTGTTTTTTTAAGCATGTGAACAATATTTGGAATAGCTTTGTCTGATATTTTAACATATTGGCTTTTAAAGTCTCCACATAGAAACATCTTAAGAAATACATCACACTTGGTGTCATCGCATCTTACAGCTTAGCTCCAGAGCCCCGGAAGTGATTAATAAATGTGTGTGAAACAGAGTCATTGTATTAATTGTGGGGAAATAAAACAGGAGGAATATTCCCTCCTAGTGACCTTGGCGAGTTCTGTGTGGAATCTGTGGGGGACATTGGGTTGGAGGAACAGATCATTTTTTTAAGGCCGAACATTTGGGTGTATTCAGAGAAAAATATCCATTCCTTCATTTCCTAACCTCACACTCAATTGTGAAGTTGTAGGTCAGTAAAAACGACTCCGTAGCCACATACGTCTCGGAGCAAGTTAACATCTCCGGGTGTCAGTGTCTTTATCTGAGAGTAAGGAATAATAACACCCAGATTGTAGGATTGGTGGGATTTCAAATGAGATCATGGATAAATGTAAGAAATGGTGAGCGTCTGGGGGTCTGCCCAGCATGGACACAGCCTCTGTGTGGACACCAGCCTTCAAGAATCACCCCCATCCTTCACCCTGTAATCGCCTCCAGTGTTCATGACTCAGACCCTTGGCTCCTGGTCTCTCCTGGTTCCTCTCACTTCTCCCAGACACACCAGCAGACTCATCCCTTCTGGGAACTCCCAGCAGCCTCAGCCTCTGCTGACCTAGGAACACTATGAACCAATAGCCATCTGTTTATGACGTCATGTCACTGACCAAGTGACCCAAGACTGAAAACACAGTTGCCCATGCCAGCTCTCACCCAACCTGGAAAATATCAAACATCTTCATTCTCCAATAAGCCATCACTGAGCAAAGGGTCTGATGAGACAAGGAAGTCCTCGCTGTGTGCAGACTGGCTTGTCAGGCATGGGGAGAACAAGCCTAGGTGATCTAGAGTTTACCAACTCCGATTAATGTCACATCGAGCCCAAACTCAGCCCCCATGGCTCAACAGAACCTTGCTTTGCTCCTTGACTGTCGCCAAAATGGCGGTCATGAATTCATTGACTTCCCTGCAATGGCCCTTTAAGAGACTTTTCCAAAAATAACCAAAGTAAGCAGGACATCCAGAAACCTGCAGGCTCTTTGCCCCCTGGCCTTCCCGGGAGACATTCTCGAATGCCTCTACTGTTGCCTTAAGCCCCCCATGGGTAGGGTTATTTATTGTGTCCTGCACTCAACTAGAGATTCAATTAAAAGTCAGGAGTTGGCACAACAACTTGTTTCTTGTCAGACACATTGTAAATTGCATAAAAACTATTTTGGTGCAATTTACAACTTTGGAAATAAAAACACACTCATGTAGCAATTTGTCTGCCGGAGCACTAGGAAGTCTGCATGCCTGGGCTCCGAGTCGGAGCTGGAAAGGGGCCAATAAAGGGAACGTGTGCGAGGGTGAAATGCACGCAGTAGTGACCACCAACAGCTAGGTGTGGATAGAGCAGAACATTCCACCTCCTCCGTGTGCCATGTAAAGAAAAAATGGATAATGTATCAAAAGTATTCAGTACAGAACCTGGTGCATTGTATTTTAATAGGAGCGGTGGGGGTTGGGGATGATGACATCAGTAGAAATAATAAGAAGTCACCATCATGGTAGTAATAATAGTGGTAAATCCTGAATCAGAGTCAGGAAAATCTAGGTTCCAGGCATTGCTCTGCCACAAATAATCTGTCCAGTCCCTCTTCTCAGAGCCCAGAAAGAACTGGTAACACTAGGAAAGCAGATCACACACAAAGTAGGGTATTCATTCATTACTAGTAATCCAGTAATTCCTCGAAGCAGCCAGAGGTAGACAGAAACTCAGGGAAAGTCTTAGATCTCAAGACCTGATGAAGGGTCAAAAGATAATCAAGCCATCTAGTTTTTGGTCCCCTCCAGAGCTCCCCTCAGAGCAGGAACAGAGAGAGAAGTTTGCAAAGAGAAGATGCTAGGTTTCCAGATATCAAATGCATGTGTGTTATAAAACATTACACTGAAACTATGTGGTACCCGGACAGAAAGAGACAGGCAGACAAATGAAATCAAATGGAAAAAAATCTAGAAATAAATTCAAATACATTTGGGAATTTAGTATATGATAAAAGTGGCACTTCAAGTCATTAAGGGGAAAAAGATAAGTCATGCTGGGGAAAAATCGATAGCCATCTGGAAAAAAAGAATTAACTTTAGGTCTCTAACTCGTACCTTATAGTAAAAGTAACTTACAGGTGAGTAGATATTTGAAATATTTTAAATGAATCCATTAAAATGTTAAAATAAAGTATTTCATTTCATACAAAATTTATTATATATTTTATATAAATACATGTATTTTTATACATGAGACATTTTTCTTAGAATAAGGCCTTCCTAAAAATATTATGTAAAACCCAGAAGCCATTAAAAATTATTAATAAACTTAACTACAAAAAAATTGAAAAAGTTGGTATGACAAAATATCAAAACAAAACAAAAAACATAGGAAGCCAAAAGAAAAATGTCAAACTAGAAAAAACATATTTGTGGGTCATATCACAAAGGGCTAATTTCCCCAGGATATAAAAAGTTCTCGCAAATCAATAAAAATCTTGGCAAATACATAAACAGATTGTTCACAGAATTTAAAGTAGAGATGTTCTAGTAACTTCTTTGACATTGGCTATAGCAACCTCTTTTTTAGATGTCTCCTAAGGCAAAGGGAAAAAAAGCAAAAATAAACTATTGGGACTACATCAAAATAAAAAGCTTCTGCAGAATGAAGGAAACAATCAACAAAACTAAAAGGCAACCTACGGGATGGGAGAAGATTGTTTGCAAATGACATATTGAATAAAGGGACAAAGGGTTAGTATGCCAGATACGTAAAGAACTTATACAACTCAACACCCAAAAAACAAATAATCCAATTAAAAATGGGCAGAAGAAGATACCCAGATGACCAACAGACACATGAAAAGATGCTCATCGGCTCTTATCATCAGGCAAATACAAATCAAAGTACCTGTCAGAATGGCTAAAATAAAAAAGACAAGACATAACAAGTGTTGGTGGCGAGGATGTGGAGAAAGAGGAAACCTCACGCACTCTTGGTGGGGATGCAAACTGGTGCAGCCTCTGTGGAAAACAGTGCGGAGGGTCCTCAAAGAGTTAAAAATAGAACGGCCTTAGGATCCAGCGATCACACTACTGAGTATTTATCCAAAGGATACAAGAACACGAATTCAAAAGGACACATGCCCCCCTGTGTGTATTGTAACACTATTGACAATAGCCAGGATATGAAAGCAACCCAAGTGTCCTTCAATAGATGAACGGATAGAGATGTGGTGTGTCTATATACAATGGAACATTATTCAGCCATAAAAGAATGCAATCTGGCCATTTGCAATGATATGGGTGGACCTAGAGAGTATAACGCTTAGCGAAATAATCAAAGAAAGACAAATACCATATGATTTCACTCATGTGTGGAATTTAAGAAACAAAGCAAATAAACAATGGGAAAACAAATAAGAGAGCGAGAGAGACAAACTAAGAAACAGGCTCAACTCTAGAGAACAAACTGATGGTCCCCAGAGGGGAGGGGGTGGGGGGATGGGTGTAACAGGCGTTGGGGATTCAGGAGTGCACTTGTCCTGGTGAGCACAGGGTGACGTATGGAAGTGTTCAATCACTACATTGCACACCTGAAATTAATATTACACTGTATGTTAACTAACTGGAATTAAAATAAAAACTTAAAAGAAAAAAACAAAGTAGAGATGCTCTGAAACATACCAAAAAGCTTAACCTTGCTTGAAATAAAAGAATTAAAATTCTTTCGCCTCTCAGATTGGCCAACAAAAAGAAAGGAAAAACTTTGAAGAAAGGCAGTTAAGTAATAAAATCAAAGATATATAGTTAAGTAATAAAAATAATAATGGTATATAAAATATTGCCATTTCTAAGGAAACACACATTTATATGCTTGTAAATTTGTAAAATATTTCTGAAAATATTGACAGGGAAATGAATCTCACGACTGTCTCAGAAGCAGAAATGCATGGCTAGGGGGCAAAGAAGAAAGGCATACTTCCCATTTTATGCTTTTTTATACCTTTGGGATACTTTATGTGCATATAATGTCTATTTATAAAATTCAATGAAATAATATGTAAATCAGGCAGAGGGAGCTGAAAACAAAACCTGCCACCAATCCCACCTCACCGGGTCCCTAGCCAATTTCTTTTAATTCCTGACACGAGTTATGTCTCTGTGCCTTTGCACATGCCGTTCCTTTCCCCTGGAAACCGCTCTTCCCCACATCTCACTATCATTCTCGCCCTTAGCTACCTTCTGTTCATCCTTCAGCTCGCAGATCCTTGGTCAAATTTTTTAGGAATCCTTCTTAACCTCTGGCCAATGGAGGTTACAAATCTCTACAGCACCCATCACACTGTTTCCTGTCATTCCATTCGCTGCTGCCCCCACTGGACCCTAAGCTCCCTGAAGACAGAACGTCTTCCTGACTCTGTACCTGGTCCTAAGTACCTTTACTCTAGACATTCTACGAACTTTATAGATGAGGAAGTAGGCAAGGAGGGGCCGTACACCCAACCTAAGTTCTTACCACTGTGTGATGGCAAATTTCGAACTGGAGACTTTCACCTCTGGGCATAACATTCTCCTCTTTCCATAGCAGCACCTCGGTTACCCGATTCTTCTTGAAATGCTCCAAGCACAAGACCCCTACCCATACCCCCTCCTCCCCGCCGACCTAGGCACCAGGCGTACCTTGGGATTGTGCCTGTCTTCCTTGTTCCATTATCCCTGCCTCTTCGTCCCTTCCAGACAGAGCTCGACACTCCCCAGCTCCCCACCTGCCCTTCCTCAGAGGTTTGTGGCCAACAATTACACGCCATTATTGTGCTCTGGGTGTTCAAAGTTCAAAGCAGAGCCGTACAAATGGAAAGAGCCCGGAGCCTGAATTAGCAGGCCTACTAATTACATGTTCTGGTTTTCATTCTCGCTGGCCAGGCAGCCCTATGACCTCGCTAAGCCCCTGTTGCTTTACCTGCCTTACAAGACTGTTAAGAGACCAAATATATTAAAATGTTCCATACATTTCAGGACATAATTCTTATCGTGAACACTTGCACCTTTCAGGAAAGGCCCATTATGCCTGAGGGCAAAGGCTGGTTGACCCCTAATCTGAGGGGGCTTACATTGATCCTTTTTTTTTTTTTCCTTTTCTTTTCTAGAATAGTCTCTTCCCAAAAGTAGGAAGGTGCTCTAAAAATGGCCAGGGGGTGGGACCTCTTCCCTACACCTTCTGGGAAAGTAGTTTTAAATAAGAAAAACTGCAAAATGATGCTTTTTTTCTTTCCTTCTTAAAAATCACTTTCTGGGCTCATAACTCAAAGTTTCTTAATGCAATTAAGCTGAAGAGTGAGGAGGCCATTGGCTTAATTATCTTCAAAGCTGTTCCTCGAGTGGTCAGAGCTGACAACTGACTTCATTAGCTTCTCTATCTGGAGAAAGCACAAAGCATTAGTAAAACCAAAAAAGCAAAACCAAAAAGTGCGTTTATCATGTTTTGGGCCCAGCAGAACTGGGTTTTCTATTTCCAGGGCCATCATTAGCCGGCTGTGTGATTTGGGGAAGTCACACACCCTCTCTGAGTCCCAGGATTCTAACTCATGGGGATGCTATGAGGTTAAACAAAATAAGGAAGGTGAAAGACTTTTGATAACTAGCTGTCTGTGAGTAGAAATTACTGTCCACTACAATGGCACGTCCCCAGTTGGTGTTCCGCACACCTCTGATCGATGAGGGCTGTGAAGAAAGTGTCTGTACCACGTGAGTCAGAGAAATTAGAATTTCAAAAAGCCTGGACACTACAGATCTCCCCAGAGTCTTTAATAGGCTAATATGCCCTGTGAGTCTCCAAGACCAAAATGAGGGATAGATGTTGCAATGTTTCCCAGTACGTTCCAGAAATGGTCACTTTAGGGAACATTGTTCTCCACCAAATTCCATATGGAAGCCAAGGTCCTCATCTCTCCATTTCCTGGTACGGAAGCTCAACAGAGAGCCAAACGTTGCAAGTCTTAGTGTCATGGGGTTGGTCAGTGTGCAGCCCCCACCACTGCACCTCACCCCTGCTTCTTCCCCACCTCCACCTCCAGTGCCTTCAACCAATCCATTCTTCCATCTTGCCCCTGGCTTCCGGTAGGGTCCAGCCAATGGAAGATACCACAGGAGATTAGAGAGTCAAAGGAGAGAAAGTTTGGGGTATTTCTTCGCCAGTCCTTCCCTCCATGGGTGTCATGGTTCTAGAAAGCACTCCATCCTTCTAGGATAGCTTCTCAACCTAGGATCCATAGGTCTCCCTCCTTGGGAGACGTACACAGGGCTCCAGGGGTCTGTGATCTCAGAAGGGAAAATAACAAGTCAAATGGACATTTCTGGTTTTGTTTTTTTCTAATTTACCATATACAATGGTTTCCGTTACAAAAAAAAAAAATTTTTTTTTTACTAGAAAAAAGAAAAAGAGTCACCAGACCAAACCAAACAGTGAACATTTTAGTGACCTTCCTATCAGTCTTTTCCCCTCTGCATCTTTCTTCATAATCACGAATACATCTACCTTCCATTGCCACAGCTCTGCCCACTAGTTGGGAGGTATGCATGACTTGCTTGGACCAAGCAAGCTGTCAGGGGGAAAGGAGAGCACAGTTGTAACCGCTGGGAGCTTACTCCAGGCTCCAGAAATCTGCCGACATCGCCTCGACCGTAGCTGCGCTCCAAGACACGGGTGTCGCCCGCTAGCGAACCGGACCTGCCCCGTAGGGTCCCCGTGGAACTCCGGTCTGCACTTGCTAGTTTCTTCAACCAGCTTCATATCATGCTTTCTCTCTCTCTCTCTGCAGTTAACTCAGAATCCCATTTCTCTACAAAGATGCCCCGATTGTATTCTGGGCCATGCCCTAAAGCTAACCTTCTTTCTGTTTTGCCTGGACATCGGTCCCGTTGTTTCCGATAATTTACCTGCAAAAGGGGGCGGGATTGCATCATCTGAGTAAGTTCGTTGTATAAGAATAACCATGAAATCCAGGGGAATCCATCTTCATACCTTCTACTCTTGTAAAGACATTAGCTTTTAGGGTAGCTCTCCCTTAAACCAAAGCTTCATCTGTTGTTTTCCTTTGGTCAATTTCTCCGCAGTTGTGTTTGCTACTCCTGCTGTACGTCCTTTGATAAAATCGAAACACCTTGCAAGGGGTTGCCAGGGTAGAAAGGGTTGTCTCTGCCTACATGCACCCGTCCAACAAAAGCAAGCACCAGAGAGAGAGAGAGAGAGAGACTGAGAGAGAGAGAATGACAGAAAGAGACAGAAAAAGAGGGAGGGAGAGAAAATAAAAAGAAGACACAAAAAAAGACCTGGGCATCTGCTGAAGTTTGCTGCCTTAGGCTACCGGTGCTCAGATGAAAACATCAGGACTCGTTATGATAATAACTAAAATCAAAGTTCAGAGAGACACGTGTGTACCCATGTTCGTATTTTCACGATAGGCAAAAGGTGGCAGTAACTCGGATGTCTGATCGCAAACTGATGGCTAAACAAAATGTGCCATGTCCATGCAATGGAATACTCTTCAGCCTTCAAAAGGAAGGGGATTCTGACACCTGGTCCAGGGTGGCTGCACTTGGAGGACATTATGCTGAGTGCAATGAGGCAGTCACCAAAAGGTAAATACTGCATGAGTCCACTGATGGGGGGTAGATAAATTCATAGACACAGAGAATAGAATAGTGGTTTCCAGGGGCTGGGAGGAGGGGGGTGGGGAGAGAGTGTCCAATGGGGACAGAGTTCCAGTTTTGCAGAATAAAGAGTTCAGAATGTGGATTGTAATGTTTGTACAACTGTGTAAATGTGCTTAAGGCCACCGCACTGCACGCTGAAAAATGCTAATACGGTATATGTGGCCCCAGTTAAAAATAATTTTTAAAAATAAGTAAAATCAAAATCAGCTTTCGAAAAAGTAGCCCGATGCCTTCACCTAAGCTCTCCGGATCCAGCCTCCAGTTCAGCCCAGCGTTTTCTGCCAGCCTTCATTTTTCCCTTGGGGAAATCAGAGGAAATAAAAATAAATAAAAACATGACTGCTCCCCTTCCTGCCCTTCTTTATTAAACACAATGTCCCTGGAGTTCTTGGTTTTAGGAGTGTTTAGAATTGTTCTCCCGTGGGCTCTGAAGGCCATGACTTTCCAACATCATAGCTAAATAGCATTTGATAGCATGGAGGAAGCCTGAAAGTTTTAATTCTAGGACCCAAAACCAAACCTGTAAAACAGACTTCAAATTCTGTTCACAGTGTAATGAGAATGTAACTATGATGCATTAAAAATGAGCTGTTTGGAGCTCAGTTTTCCTCCAGTCTTTTCAACGAAGGGACAAAAAGCTACAGGTAATCTTGGCGAGGCTGTGCTGAGCCAGTAGGAAAAGAGACAAATACGAGGTACAACCTTTGTATAATCGCTTTCCGTGTTCTGCATCTTAGGGCATGCTAATTTCTAGACCTGAGATCATCTGCAGAATGAACTGTTTTGCATTCCTGGTGATGTGAGTCTTCATTTATTCATCCAACAAATATTTATGGGATATCTGCTATATAGCAAATACCGTCTTCATGGAGCTCACAATCCCACTTGCGCTCAACTGAACAAATGCATTGGAACATGCAATAGCCATTTTCTACCTTCCTCCAACCCTGGTCACCTTTTGAGAGAAGGAGAGAGAGCAAGAGGGAGAGGGAGAGAGAGAATCCTAAGCAGGCTCTAAGCCCAGCATGGAGCCTGACCCAAGGCTCGATCCCATGACCCTGATATCATGACCAGTGATGAAATCAAGAGTCGGATGTTCAACCAACGGAGCCACCCAGGGGCCCCCTGGGTTATTTCTGAATTGGGATCCTGCTGTCTTTTTTCAGAAATAGAGGAGGGCACAGATGGCAATTTGGGAAGTCAGCAAATAACACTTTGGAGATCAAATCCTTCCCAATCACAAAATTCAGCCCCAGCCCCAGCTTCTCCTTGCTTTAACTAACCAGCTCACCCATTGCACAATCATATCAGGTCAAAGGACAGACCCAGCTCTGGCTGTCCCTGAAGACCACACTGGTTGTTCCGTTCATGTAATTGTCATCATGCTTTTACTGATGCTATGATTGACACTGGTATAGTGGCTACTATGTGATATAGACACGTGTGCATACACGTTTACATATTCATACATGTGTATACATATATACACACATATTTAATAGTGGTAGGCATTGGGGCACCTGGGTGGCTCACTTGGTTAAGTATCTGCCTTCGGCTCCGGTCATGATCCCAGGGTCCTGGGATCAAGTCCTGTGTCAGGCTCCCTGCTCAATGGGGAGCCTACTTCTTCCTCTCCCTACACCCCTCCCCACTTGTGTTTTCTCTCTCTCTCTCTCAAATAAATAAGTAAAATCTTTTTTAAAAAAGTGGTAGGCATTAACATTATTCTCAATTAATACGTAAGGAAACTGAGTCACAAAAAAGTTAGGTAACCTACCTCAAATCGTCCAGCTGATAAGTGACGGAGCTAGGACTTGAACCCATGCACTTTGGTTCCAGAATTTCTGTTCTAAACCAGAGCTACCCAAAGTAGCTGGACTGCCAACTTTTTCAGACTGATCTTGGAGAAAATAAGGCGTTTATACCAGATTATAAATTTATGCAGCACTTCCTTCCTTGAGAAGGTCTTGCTAGGAAAACACAGCTTCTGATCCAAACAACATGCTTAGTTTCCTCACTGACTTACATTCTGCTGCAACCCTGAGATCTCCTTGGGAACCAATACCAGAAAGTTCTAGACCAACAATAGTTGGCGGATCACACTTGGACTGGGTGATCTGAGAAACCACTACCCCTCCAGCTACCCCTCATATAAGACCCCCTACTTCTCACAGAAGACCCAGCATCCACACTTCCGTAAGACTAGGATTGTTAGCCAGAGGTGTTAGAAGAAGTCAGTACAGGTTAAATGCTATCAAAGGGTACCCCAATTACAAAGAAGATCTTACAGGGATGAAAGGCTTTCCAAGTCCCAGGCCACCTATCCCAAGCAGCATTTGATATCTGTAAGGTATAGAAACTTCCACGGGAACAAATCCTTTCCAGACGGAACAAAAAGGCATCTTCCAGAGTGACAGCTGGAGCCTTTCCTAATTTAGCTCAGCTTTGAACCCACCCTAGTAGGATGCAAAATAAGCCAAATTATGGTTACTCTCTCAGAAAGAGATAAAACTTCAAGATTTGTCTTTCCTTTATATGGGTGACCTGGAGCTATAGCCGAGAAGAGTGCTCAATTACAAAGCACACTTGAAATAGAATCCTGTTTCAATCAGTCAATTAGTATGGAATTTGCACTGGAGAAGTGCAATTGTGTGTGCCAAGTGTGGAACAGGAAAGAATTGCAAACACAGGCAATTCTTTGATGCAAAGAAAACTTGGGAACTGGACTTCCCAGGGGCTTCTAAAGTCAGGAACTGCAACAATTTCTCAATGGAAGCACCAGAAAATTCCAGGAAGTCATCGTGAAATCTTGCAAAGAATCAGGCCTATCCCGAAGATTCCACTCCCCACTGAACATAAGCTGAAGGGCTGTACAGGTTAAGGGTCAAATGTGGACCTGGGGTCAATTCCTGGCTCTGCTGCTTATAGATCTGTGAGCGATACAATACTTAACCTCTTGTGTTTCTGTTTCTTTGTCTTTGCTAGGCAATGATAGCTGCCTAATAAAGACCTTGTGAGGATTAAGAAAATGAATAACTTATGATCACTGCACGTATCAGCCGCAGTTTAGCTTCTGCACTTTAAAGCTGGGAAAGTGTGAATCTTTCAGAAGATGCCAGTTCTTCCTCTGTAAAATGGCGGTAATGGCGCCTTCCTTCCCCTTCCTCACATTGGGTCGTCATGAGGATTAAAGTGAGACTCTACATTGGACAATACATGTGAAGTTTATTATAATACGATGCCTGGAAAGTTGTAGCTGCTATAGTCATTACAACCACCGCTGCATCATCTCCATCACCTCCGCCATCACCACCACCTTGGCCATCACCACTACACCCACCATAACCACGACCACCACCACCTCCTCCATCAACACCACCACCACCTCTACCGTCACCTCCATCATCACTTCCACCACCCACGTCCACAATCATCAGCACCTCCATCACCACCAACCTCCCTTATCACCACCTCCACCATCACCACCATCACCTCCATCACCATCTCCTCTGCCATCAACACCACCTCTGCCATCAACACCACCTTCACCATAACCACGACCACCCATCTGTACCTTCACCACAACCACCACTATCACCACCACCTCCTCCATCAACAGCACCACTCACTTCCACCATCATCACCATGACCTCCCCCATTACCACCATCACCATCATCACCACCTCCATCACCACCACTTCCCTTATCACTACCTCCACCATCACCACTACCTCCGCCATTAGCACCACTTCCACCATCACCACCACCTCTACCATCACCTCCATCATCACTTCCACCACCCACCTACAATCATCAGCACCTCCATCACCACCACCCCCCTTATCACCACCTCCACCATCACCACTACCTCCCCCATTACCACCATTACCAGCACCACCAGCACCATCACCACCTCCACTATCACTAGCGTGTGATTGTGCAGTTATCATTTTGCTGTTATCACAAAGCCAAATATCTGCTCTTTGGACATCCCCTATTCTCATAATAGCAGAAGCTAGTTAACATCCCCCTGCTCCCTTTCAGGCTCAACTTTCTCCAGAATATTTGAGAGAAAGAGATTCTCAGCTCACATCCATTGTGATGGTGATTCACACACTTCCCCATTCTGCTCCTCCACTGGACTTGCCTGCTCCCTGCTGCAGTCCACGTGCACTTGTGCGGATCGGCGCCAGAGCCCCAGGCAAGACTGCACCCCTCCAAGGCTATGCTTGTGGGTCTGTGCTTGTCTACAGTTTTCACCACGAACACCACTCTCTGGCATCTATTTTCCTAATGCAACCAATACATCAGAAAATGTATGGTCTTTGAAAAAAGGGCTGGGTTCAAAGCCTGACTTGGACTCTAATTTAGGCAAGTCAGTTATGTTCCTGACCTTCAGCTTCTTCGTTGGTGAAAATGGGGCTTATGATGTGTACTTCATGCAAAGGTAGGAGTCATAAGTAATAAATGATGTCATGAATATGAAGTACTTAGGACTCTTTTTAGCATAAAGTAGGTGTTCACTAAATGTGAATTTCCCCTCTTTCCTTTCTTATCTCTGTAACTCTCGCCCAGTCCAGAAAGCCATGTTTCTCAAGCTTTCAGAAGCATCAGAATCACCAGGAGAACTTGTTAAAATCTGGATTTCTGTCCTCCCGCCTGAGTGTCTGAGTGGAGAGGGCTGGGATGCAGCCTGAGAATCTGCATTTCCAACAAGTGGCCCCACAATACTGGCTCCGCTGGCCCCAGGACCACACGTTGAGAAGACCTGCTGTAGAGAAATGGCAAAGAGGAATCACCGGAACTTACAGATAAGTCACCAGGACACATCAATAAATTTGTTTAAAAAAAAAAACATATGCAACATCCAACCCACTTGCTTTTTAAAAAAAAAAAAGGTCATAAAACATCACAATAAATTACACAAGTATAAAGAGTGCCTGCATAAATCATTCTCATAATGCAGTAAACACTGCCCATCTCCACCATGGCCCTTCTCCACTGTCGGCCACACCAGCTGCCCACGTGCTTTCACTCCCAATGACCAGCACCCACATCTCTCCACCCACTTTCCTGAGAGCCCCGAGAGCTGGAAGCACCTGGGAACCACCCTTCACCGGCCACGCAGGGATGCAGTCAACAACTGGTGTGGCTCCTTGCCCGTGCTAAGGATGACTGTCAGGTGTGAGCTTCCGTGTCCTCTGCAAGCACGGGGCCAACGTCACCCTCCGTGGGATTTTGCAAGGCATCACCCTGTTTCCTTGGCTTTCTTCCTGTCCTGGTCCCATCTCCTTAGTTCCCTACTAGCTTTCACTGAGAACCCTTTCAAATAGAATTCACTTTCTCACCCATCTTCTGTCTCCTCTCCTCTCTGCTCTGGGGGACCCAACCTAAGATATAGATTATGATGAAATAAGGGAAAGACATATATCAGAAGAGGAAAGGTGGTGGCCCCAGAAGGAAGCAAAGGGAACAGAAGGCCGGAGGCCCATGGTATCTGAACAGAAGGTCGAGTCCGCATGCTCCAGTCTAACCTCCCCACCCCTGATGGACAGCAGACACAGCAAGACATTACTAAGTCCTTTGATATATTAATGAGCCACTTCTTACAGCTCCTCAGACCATTCTGATTCCTGAACTTCTAGAAACTGATCTTAGCAGCCCAGTTATTCTCCTCAAGAATGTCAGTGGGCAAGATAACTTGTTCATTTGCCCTGATAATGTTTCATTAAGACATATTTCTGGCCCCCTTGGAGAAGGCCAGATGGGTTTTCCTTGAGATGTCCAGAACATCTGGATGATAACTTGCTTGCTTTTCATTCAGACCCAGGCAAACCTCACTGGACATGACACTCCCTGCTTGGCCAGGGATTATGAATATCCCAAAAGAGACACTACAAGACTCTTCTTGACTGCCTCCAACACGCAGGTTGATTCCAGCTCCCGCTTACCTCCGAGGATCGTCATTTACCTAAACGGGGCCTTGTAGATATCAGGACTCCAAAAGCCGAATGACAGTTCAGGAGGGGCCCCTGGGAGCAGCAGTCACAGAGAGGGTCTTCATATCTGCTTTGAGTCCTCGCGGTAGCAATTATAGATCAAGATGCTTTGGGTACCGAAGTGATTCACGAAATCTTCCATCTACGTCAGTAGATCCATGAGGGTTCAGGGGGAAGAGAATGGGATTTGGAATTGGTCACTCCTGCATTTGAAGCCATGTAAAGTGCTTCCATGTTCTTTCATTCTTTATTGAGATTGCTTCTTCTGTCCCCCCCCCACTAGATAACAAACATGTACGCTGGTCACGACCATTTAACCCCAGAGCCTAGCGCCATGCCTAGTGCAAATCAATACCACAAAATAGTAGTTGAATGTTTGAATGAATGATTGAATGAGGGTTCTTCACTGAAAAGCTATGTGACCTTGGGCAGGTTTTCTGGTCTACTGCGAGAATCAAAATAAAACAAGATATATAAAAGCATCCAGCATATCGTCCCTGGTACCTGGCAGGAGCTCCAGAAGTCTCCATCTCCCATTTTGCCAACTTTGTCCACTCTCCTGTATAAGCACAACGGCTGCTCACACATACCTGGGAAACACTGTCTGAGAACCCTAGAATCCATCTCAAATAAAGGGGAATGGAAGAAATGAAATAATTCACTGGGGCCTTGCAGTAACAGTCAACCAAGCCACAGATCAGCGTGGGAAGCCCACCCACACACTTTCTCCCAGAAGTGCCATTTTATCCCCACCCCCAATGGTGTGGAAACCACACCTGTCTTTCCCAGACACCATGCACTGTTTCCAAGAACTGCTAAATCAAAGGCAAGGTGAAAACTGCTGTCATTAAATGCTAGAAGAAAAACTACTTGGACAGAGGTTCTTTGGGGGAACACAATATTAAAATATCCCCTGCAATGTTTCCGTGCCATTAATAAAAGGAAGAAACTCCATTACCATATTTATTACCAAAGCAAACTCCTTTTAATCTACTGCGTTGTTCCTCTCCGATTTTCAGCAATTCTCATCTCCCCGATGAAATGCAATTTCCATAAATGCTTTATGGAATTCAAAGAGGACGGATCTTTGAATCTTCCTAATATTATTAATAAATGCTAAGAGAGTGTAACACAAAATTAATGGGGAAATTTAATAATTCTCCTATTGGAACTTCCTTTCCAGTTAGTTCCCAGGGGGGAGCATGCTCGTGTGTACTTTCTGTAGACAATATTCTTTAATGGAAACTTTGCAAAAATTAGAATTAGGCCTTTGGTGAACAGGGATCTTTAATTTAATTTGTTTTTACTGCCAGAACACAGGGAGTTACTCGAAGCGTATTGTACCAGCAGGCAGCCCGTTAGAATTCAGTTTTGTTGTGATCACCAGGGCAATGACTTCTCCGAGGCCTGGTATTGGGAGAACAGCACGGTTTAGTTATTATGGGAATCGTAAATGTCATTAATAAAGTCCTAGAGGAGCAATTGCATTGCAGAGCGGCCTTAAGAAACACAGGAGACCAGTCACATACTTGAGAGGAGAGAGGGGGTGTCTGCAGTGCATTGGGGCCTGGGGGAAGGAATGAGAAGACAGAGGGGAAAATGGGAAACCTTGCTTTTATTTGGATTTTTTTTTCTCCCTTAAAGTCTGTCTCCAGCTTAAAACACAAAACAAAAACCCTTTGTTGTTAATTCTTGGTTTGCTTTCCTGATACAGAATTGGCTGTTCCCACCTCTACGATGTACAGCCAATTTCCCTGCAATGCCCAGAAAGGTGACTTTTAAAAGGGCTACAGCTCCTTCTAGAAATTTTACCCAAAGGAGCTGAAAGCAGGGACTTGGACAGATATACCTGTATGCCGATGGCCATAGCAGCATTCACAATATAAGAAAGAAAAGCAACTCGAGGATCCGTCAACAGATGAAGGGAGGAGCACAATGTGGTGTACCCATTCTGCGGAATATTACTCAGCCATGAAAAGGAACAGAGTTCTGACACTCGCTCCATGAGGGAGCTGCGAAGACCTTGCACTAAGTGAACTGAACTGACACCAAGGGACAGACATCATATGATTCCACTTGTACAGGGAACCTAGAAGAGGCAAGTTCACGGAGACAGAAAGTCGAATGGAGGTCAGCTGGCACCGGAGGGAGTGGGGGTGAGGAATTATTCCTTTGGGTCCAGAGTTTCCACTTGTGGAATGAAGAAGTTTTGGAAATAAACAGTGGTGATGGTTGTACAACATTGTGCGGACAACAAACACCACTGAATTGCACTCTTAAAATAGTAAAAATGGCAAATTTTACGTAAGTTCTATATTTTACGCAATAAAAAGAATTCTAGAGAAATCAAGGGAAATGGGACTTAGGAATCTTTCTACCTCTTTTCCTTCGTTCCCTTCTGTCCCTAACCTGATTCCCTCTCCCCCATATGAACCACTCAGTTGCCCTTATCGTGGTAAAATAGAAATGCCTCGTGCTCCCTGTAGGCATTCAGTACGATGACTCTGGGATCGAGATGGTGGGAGCCAAGTCTGGCATCCTTCTCTTCTTTTATCTTGCTGATTCCATTTCTCCATGAAAATTGTATTTTCTTTCCCCTTAAAACTCTTTTTGCTGAAAGACAACTTGGTTCTTTCAAATACATCCTTTGGCCTACGTGGCGATGTATTAACGACACACTCAGTGTTGGAAGCAGGCTTTTTAAATAGTCACTTTTTAGGGAATGGTTTTATTTCCAATTCAGTTCATAAAAAGAGCAGCAGGGAAAAAAAAAAAAAGAATCAACTCATTTCACCCCCAACCCCAAAGACAGGTCAGCTTTGCCCGACAGTTATCACCGCAAAGGCCCTCTGGCTGAAATCGGACCCCACTGTCTCAGAGACACCTGTCACACCGAGACAAGCTTCCCTATCTCTTAAACCTGAGGAGTTAATGGGAACATTTGTAAGGCAAACGAGGGTTTTCCCTTACGTCTGTGAAAAAGCAGCCATCAGATAAACTCTCACTCCTAAGAGAGAGAATTAAGACCCAGATAATTGAAGGATTTTGATTTGAAGATTCAGAGCTGTGGAGAAGCTTTATTCCCAAATTGAAAGAAAAAGTTCCAATAAAATGTACCCAATTAGGAGTGAGAAGACACCAACCACACTGTTCATGCTTAGGTGCCTTTTTGATAGTACATGCTGAGTTTTCTTATCCTACAAGGAGGCACAAATCCTAAAATACAAGTTTAATTCGACTTATTCTTACTCACCTCTTCTCACCAAAACTTTATTTTTTTTTTAAAGATTTTATTTATTTTTGTGACAGAGAGACAGCCAGCGAGAGAGGGAACACAGCAGGGGAATGGGAGAGGAAGAAGCAGGCTCTCAGCAGAGGAGCCTGATGTGGGGCTCGATCCCCGAACGCCGGGATCACGCCCTGAGCTGAAGGCAGACGCTTAACGACTGCGTTACCCAGGCGCCCCCTCACCAAAACTTTTAAGTGGATAATAACATAATTTGGCCAGAAGGATTGACTCTGCAATTTTTTTTTTCTTTTGTCTCCACATTTAGCATGGCTGTTTTCTTCCACAATGGAAAAACATCACTATGATGTCTAATCCATTATTTAACGTTGCTAAGCTGGGCTGTTGATATCAAAGGCACTATTACCGTTTGGAGACTGAGTGAAAAAGCGCGATGCTCATTACTGAATCGCTGGCAAACAGCGTGGTTCTCTGCGATGTCGGGTAGTAGTTTGCGCTGAAATGTGAAGGAAATTAACCAAGAGTTTCTTGGGGCGATGAGCTTATGAGAATGTACCCATATAATAATGATAACAGGGGCTCCTGGCCGGTTCAATCAGAAGAGCATGGGATTCTTGATGTCTGGATCATGAGTTCGAGCCCCACGTTGGGTGTAGAGATTACTAAAAATAAGTAAATAAATAAATACTTAAAAAAATACATGTTAACTAAAATAATCACAACAAATATATATATATAATATCTGCATATTATATATATATAAAGACTGTTTTTACAGGAGTGGCTTAAGTCCTTGAGACGTCTAAACTCAAAAAAAGATTATGCTTAACCCTACCCTTTTGTGATTCAAAATACAATGAAAACGAACGGGAAGTGCACATCTTGCTTATTACCGAGGCAAATTGTTTGCATCGCCTGGACTTTCCCTGGAAGCCCCCCCAGCCCTGGCCACGCTCGGGCCACCCAGGTATTACCACGAGAGCCGTGGCAGGAAGACGGGGCAGGAGCCCCCACCCCTCAGCCAGCGCTGAGTGAAAACACTACATACACCAGGAGCGATTGATCCTGTATTTTCAATCATCTTACAAACCTAATTGGATCGACCATTTTAATGGAACTGTCTCATCAATTCAAGCCGCCAGTCAATTAAATCTAACAATCAGTTTAACTGATCTCCCCCGACCCACACCCCACTCCCCCCGCAAACAGACCAAATATCTGAATGCATGGAATTCACAGGCTGTTTTCACATCATGTACACACGGCCTTAATGACGAAATTGGACCCATGCCACTGCTGAGCTCATCGATTGTACAGAAATCACTCCCTGATATGTGGGGAGTTGGAGGGGGACCCCTCCAACCCACTTTCCTTCAAAAAAGAAAAAAATCCCAGCTAAGAGTCAACCGGTCCAGTACCCAAAGAATGCCTTGGCCCCAGGCTCTGAGGACAAGAGATCCAGACTCTGAAATGTTAGCCTACATGCTGCCAAGATGTACTTTAAGCCACAGGCACCTACCTACTCAACCAATTATAGCTCCCTACATGCGTCTACACGCATACCTGAACTTGGCTCTGTGACCATGCATTCCAGAAAATTCACAACCCTTCAAATGAGAAATGAGTCCTGTTTTCTCCATAAGCCAACTTGCCTGGGTCCTTGTGTCTTAATCCAAAACAGTGGTTACCTCCGTCCAGAAAGGAATCAAGTCTTCTGCGCTTTTCACAGACCCCTCTGGGCACATATAAGGTCCCAGAGCGGGGATGGGGCCCTCTCGTAAATGGCAGGGGTGTGTAAATTGATACAGCTTTCCACAGTAAGCAACAGGCACAATCTATCAAAATCACAAACACATACACCCTTTGTCCAGAGAGTCTGCTGCTCAGAATTTGTCCCGCAGGCTTACATGCTCTAGGATTTACAGACTAACCTGAACCTGTGGTTAGTCATTGCGGCTTTGTCTATAACAGGAGAACACCTCCATGTCCATCGGCAGGTGACTGGGAAAATATGTTAGTGTCGATCTATACAACAGAATCATAGGGAAATAAGGAAACTGTGTAGGCATTGATATGGAATGATCTCCTCATGTAATATGATAACAATATGAAAACAATATATATAGCATGCTTCCATCTATGTATTTTAAGAGGACAAATTTATGCATTTGGCTTTTTTATGCTTTTTCATACATAAGCTCGGTCTTCCATTCTTTATGTCCATGATAAAGCCTGGTCCACTTGGTAGAGCCTAAGAACACATATATTTGCTTTATCACAAACGCGTAACATCTGAAAGCACTTCATTCATTCAATCCACAAATATTTATTAAGATACCATTGCCGCTAGATGTTGGGGGGAACAGAAGCAAAAGAACAATGTCCCTGCGGCCATGGAGAGACCGTTGGTGAACACATAGACAGTAGTCACCTGGTGGTCAGTGCCATGAAGAAAAGCAAAGCCTTACTCTGAGGAATGGGCACCCAACATTTTCTCCTTCCTGCCATAGAAAACGCAAAAAGGAGAGAAGAGAACTAAGCCACTGGCCATTTGATGACATTAAAACAAAGCATGCTGAGCATTTATGACTAATAAATTCATGGGGAAAGGCTGTGTTTTCAATAGAGCAGAATATTCCAGTGAAATGATGGATTAATTGTTTATAATCTGGTTAGAAGTGGACGGTGGCTATCGGTGGTCCAGGACAGACATTTAGAGATTAACGCAATACCCAAGAAGTCCTTGTCGGTCTGAACAGAAATATTCTTTGAGATTTAAGAACATCCTCAGCCAGACAGCCAGGAAAACTGCAAGAATGCCGACAGGAATGAGCAGAGGCCCTCTGCCCAGAGCCAGAAACCTGCAAAGTCAAGAAGGAAAAGTGTAAGATAAGCAGGCTCCAGAGTGGCTCCTGACAAAAAGGAAAACAGAAAAGAAAAAAGAAAAAGCAAAAGGAAAGGAAAGGAAAGGGAAAGAGAAAAAAAGAAAAGGAAAGGAAAGAAGAGGAAAGGAAAGGAAAGAGGAAAGGAAAGGAAAGGAAAAGGAAAAGGAAAAAAGAAAAGGCAAGGCAAAGAAAAGAAGAGGAGAAGAGAGGAGAGAAGAGGAAAGAAGAGAAGAGAGAAGAGAATGGAAGGGAAAGGAAGGGGAAGGGGAAAAAAGAAAAGCCAAGGCAAAGCAAGGAAAGCCAAAGAAAAAAAGGAAAGGAAAGAAAGGAAAGGAAAGGAAAGGAAAGGAAAGGAAAGGAAAGGAAAGGAAAGGAAAGGAAAGGAAGAAAGAAAAGAAAGAAAGAAAGAAAGAAAGAAAGAAAGAGAAAGAAAGAAAGAAAAAAGAAAAGAAAAAAGAAAAGAAAAGAAAAAGAGAAGGGAAGGGAAGGGAAGGGAAGGGAAGGGAAAGGAAAAAAAAAGAAAAGAAAAGGCAAGGCAAGGAAAAGAGAAGAGAGAAGAGAAGAGAAATGGAAAGAAAAGGAAAGAAAAAAATGGTAAAAGAGAGATTATAAAAGGTCCATGGCATGTCTGGGGGACCTGTTCCACAGGCAGGTAAAAGGACAAGAATGTGAAAAGGCAGTTGTTTACCCCATTACACACATCCACAGTCTCAGAAGAGCAACACCATATACTAATCTAAATTCTGAGAGCTATTTAAAAATATTTTCAAGTATGGTCTCCCCATGTCCCCTCTATTTGTAAGGTTGTTCCTTACCTGCATTGTCACGTCCTACAGCATCATGCTCGTGGTTCCGTCTCCTTGCGGACCCTCCCTTGATCCAAGTTCTACAGTAACTCACATTGAAATCTCAACACCAGCCCTAATGGCACTGCCTCGATCCATTTTGGTTGTCTGAAACTTGTCCTCTGGAACATTCCTCAGTAAGGGACTGTCCTAGTCATGTCACTCGGTTTTCATCCAGCATAATGCAGTGCCGTGAGAAGTCTGATTTTTGTCCAAAGGATTTCTTTTCTTTTTTTTTTTTTTTTGTCTACATCCAAAACTGGGGCGCTGGGGGTGGCTCAGTTGGTTAAGCATCTGCCTTGGCTCAGGTCATGATCCCAGGGTTCTGGGATCAAGACCCACATTGGGCTCCCGGCTCAGCAGGGAGCCTGCTTCTCCCTCTCCCTCTGTCTGCCTCTCCCCCTGCTTGTGTTCTATCTCTCTCTCTCTCTCTCTCTCTCTCTCTGTGTCAAATAAATAAATAAAATCTTTAACAACACCACCAACAAAAAAAAGTCCAAAACTTTCATTAGAATATGTCTTGGTGTTGGTCGTTCTGGGTTGATATTCTCAGGGACACAGCACCTTTCCATGTGTAGTTTCCAACCTTTTTGTATTTGAGGAAATCTCTTGTGCATTAGAGCTCTTAGCTCCATTCTTCTGCTCTGCCTGACCCTCGGGGGACCTCTGCTACGCTTTTATTAGATACAGTGCACGTCCCACCTTGGTCTCCTCTTTCCAGCACAATCCCTACGCTCTGTCTCTCTCCCAGGCACTCACCAGGTACTCACTGAGCGCGACGCCCACTTGCTCCTTTCCTCTCTCCCTGCATTCTCCTTACTTCGTGCACTTTCTACCTCCTCTCCTAAGAAGACCATAAACTCTGTAAGAACTAGCACCTTTGTCTAAACCAGCTCTTCTCTCTCCCCCCAAACTGTCCTCAACCACCACAGCTCCCAGCTCCTTGTAGATACTCATCAAATATTCTTGCAATTGAATCACACGACCTCTTTGCCCGAGATCCCCCTGATGGGCTCCTGGGGGGATTGGAATACTCTGCCTCTTGCGGTAAAGTAGAAGACGGGCATGATAGGGATCGGAAAACAGAAAACTTCGTTAAATTTTCAGTGGGCGGTTCGGAGTCATATGGCCAGCTGTCCCCTCCCTCTGGGTCTTGCTTAATCTGCTGTCATAATCCTGGATGCAACGCATGGGTTTATTCTGCTAGTGCATGGCTTCATATATTAAATTTTACTTACACTTGCTGGGTTCCTGGACCTGTGGGTGCCTTGCACACCTGCTTTGTTTGCTAATGTTCTTCTCAGAACAGGGTTAGTCCCAGTTCTGTTTTTCGTAAAGGAAGTAATTTTCATGTACCACATTGAGAATAGCCTCTTATCTTGTCTGATATTGCATTGACGTTACCTAAGTTCCTGCTTTAATTAATTAATTAAAGTAAAGTAAAGTAAGGTCATTGAAAGGATGATCAAAGCATTGTTTTTCGGGGATTAGATTTAAATAATTTTTTTTTTATCATTCCTCCTTTCCCATCAGATTAGATCATCATTATTCTCTTACGACAGCGTTTGTAAACGGAACAGGGTTTTCGAATGTTCTTGTTTGCAGAACCCCGCAAGGTATTTTCAAAAATGACTGCTTTTAAAAAAAAAATTATCTCATGAATCGTTGAACACTACATCAAAAACTAACGATATATAAACTAATTATATATGTTGGCCAACTGAACATAATAATAATAAATAGAATAATAAATAATAATAATAAAAATAATAATAATAATAAAAAGAATTTTTAAACCGAAAAAGAATTTTTAAAACGAAAAAATTTATTTATTTTTTAAAGATTTTATTTATTTATTTGACAGCAAGAGAGGGAACACAAACAGGGGGGAATTGGAGAGGGAGAAGCAGACTCCCCATTGAGCAGGGAGCCTGACAAGGGGTTCGATCCCAGGACCCCGGGATCATGATCTGAGCCAAAGGCAGACGCTCGACGACTGAGCAACCCAGGTGCTCCGGAAAAAGAAAAATTATCTTGTGTTTCCATAATTGCAAGGAATATAACTTGAATATAGTATTTTTCGATATTCATAAATGAAACGGTTACATGGCTCTTCAGAGGTTTTTCCCTTCAACAGATCAGTCTAATAAATACTCAGCCAACTGTTGTGAGATCAGCAATCTTAGGTTGGTTTATGAAGCCCTAAGGGTTCAGAACTGGAGCACCTGGATTCAAATCCTGATTTGCCACCTATTGCAATTTTAGGAATTTATTTAATCTCTCTATCCTCCGTTTCTTCGTTTGAAAAAATGTCATAGAGCAGAAACCCTGCATAGCATTTGGGCACAATGAAATGAGCTAATACAGTCAATGACCAAGTGACTGGCCCAGACCAAGCCCTCAGGAGAAGTCAGATCCGACCATTATTAGCCTCCGAAAAAGACAGTCTTCAGCTTCTCTCTAGCATTCTCTGCAATCCTGCGAGTGTCTGCATTCTTCAGACTCTGCCGATAGCTTAATTTTCATAAAGAACTGGAAGGTCGCAGACCCAGCGCTTGGGGGCGTGAATGCTGTACTCCACTCTGGTTTCCATCGACAAAGCCAACTCTGCAACCTTCCACTGGGACAAGAGCCATGGGTCCTCACCACCGACATTGCAAAGAAATACATACCCAAAAGTCCCGTTTTGGTTGTTCAACTCAGAGACATTCAGTGGAAGGCTCATCAACAGTGACGCTAACGTCATTTCTTCTGACAATGCATTTAGGCAAATTATCCCTCCAAAGAGAACGATCTCTGTTTATACATCGCCTTTGCTGACCAAATCTGTTTAGGAACATGGCAATCCTGAGGTTGTCCAGTTACAAACACAGTGGAATCGAGTCATCCTGGTGTTGCCACTTAAGGGCTTGTGAAAGCAGGCTGTCAATATCAGTGGGCATTAAGTCTGAGTGAAATAAGCCAGTCACCAAAAAGACAAATACCGTACGCGTCATCACATTTATAGAGACAGAAGGTAGAAAGGTGACTGCCAGGGGCTGGGAGAGGGGGCAAGCAGTGAGTGTTAACTGGGGACAGAGTTCAGGTGAGCAGGGTAAAAGTTCTGGTGACGGACAGGCGGGCACAACAGTGTAGACGTTCTTAAATAACGCCATTGAACTATAGGCATAAAAATGGTTAAAATGGTAATTTTCAAAAAGAGTACCTTTGGGGGCGCCTGGGTGGCTCAGTCGGTTAGGCAACCGAGTCCTGACTTCAACTCAGGTCATGATCTCAGAGTCGTGAGATCGAGCCCCTCATCCGGCTCCATGCTGGGCGTGCTTGGGATTCTCTCTCTCCCTCTGCCCCTCCCCCACTGCTTGCACTCTTCTGTACTCACTCACTCTCTCAAACAAATGAACAAACAAACAGCAGCTGGCACCCGGACTTCCTTCTACTGCCCAATGAAAGAGTAGGTTGATATGACTTTTTGGAGGACAATTAAACAAAATCCATTTTTATTTCATGACATGAAGATTCCATGATCTACCAACCCCACTATGAATACGTATAGTAAGAAAGAAAACATTAAGCATATATCAAACTTTTCAGGTATAACAACAGTAGGAAGAGAATTCTTACAATAGCAAAGTGATAGAAAATAAGCTACATTCGCAACAGTTGGGCTTGGTTAAAATGCATTTTGGTGGTGGCCCTAGGACGTGATACCAACCATTTGTTTTATATTTGCTTTGTATTTGTAACTTGTGTTTGTGTAAAAATGTTTGATTGCATAGAAAAATATTTATGCCATATCATTCTACGAACAAAGCGGGTTATATAACAGCTTGTGTAATATGATTCCATTTTTTAAAAAGTATATCTGTAAATAAATAGATGTAGATATAGGTATTTATCTGAAGCCAAAGATAGCAAATTATTAATAATAGTTGTTTGTGGATGACGAGGTTACTAAGGATTTTTATAGTCATATATTTGCTTTAGTCCATTTTTCTATTACAGATCTGTGATATTTTTGAAGAGCGAAAATAAATAGCTTAAACAAATAAAGAAGGTAAACTACACATGTGTTTAGTATGTATTTGACTTCTTAGTCCAGCAATAACGTATTTAGCACAGAGGTTCTCAAAGGACAGAGTGCAGACCAGAANGGTAAACTACACATGTGTTTAGTATGTATTTGACTTCTTAGTCCAGCAATAACGTATTTAGCACAGAGGTTCTCAAAGGACAGAGTGCAGACCAGAACTGCCCTGAGACAATTTTCAGGAAGTCCATGAAATCTAAACTAGTCTGAAAAAAATACTTAGTGATGGGATGCCTGAGTGGTTCAGTCGGTTAAGCATCTGCCTTTGGCTCAGGTCAGATCCTGGGGTCCTGGGATCAAGCCCAGTGTCAGGCTCCCTGCTCTGCCTGCTGTTCCCCTGCTTGTGCTCTCATTCTCTCTCTCAAATAAATACAATCTTTAAAGAAATACTATGTGTCATTATTTACAATAAACAAGATACAGAAGCAACCTAAGTGTCCATCGACAGAAGAATGGATAAAGAAAATGTGACACATGTATAAATGGACTAGAACTCAGTCATAAAAAAGAATGAGATTTTTTTTT
>NC_048234.1:8678104-8714020 GCF_002007445.2 Ailuropoda melanoleuca | reverse complement strand
TTTTTTTTTTTTTTTTTTCTTTTGCTGGTTCCTACGAGCAGCCTCTCACACACTGAGAACCCTGTTCCCAGCACCCGCCCGTGCTCTTACGGATAATCGAAGTGTTCCTGAAACAGACACGAAGCAAGAAAGCTTCTTTGGCAAAAGCAACATCAGGGCTCTGCCTTTGGCGAAGGTCTGCGTTCCCTCTGCCCCAGACACAGCTACCTGCCAGCTGCTTTCAGTTTTCAGCAAGGACGGGGTCCCCAGAAACAACTCAAGGAGGGCCTGTTCTCAGCAGGGCGAGAGGGGAGAGAGTGCAGCTGGGCTGGGCGAGCAGCTGCCTCCGGGCCAGCAGCCTTCCCGGGTGGGACAGCCAGGCGCCCAGCCCAGCCCGTGCTGCTGTCAGACTGCCACTGTCCCAGCGGGCCAGTGTTTGCATGGGCTTTGCCCCCCGTTATCTGTGCCCCTTGATCTCTGTTTGCTTTTCTGACCTCTCACCCCTCTGTCGGCCCAAACTTCAAGTGTTATCGTGCTCTTTTGTCCTTGTCACCACTCTGTCCTGGCCACCTCCACTGACCGTCAACACCGCACAAACACAGAAGGAGAGGGAAAGAATGCTTAGAAAAGAAGAGAAGTGGCCTTTTTTTTTTTCAAAGAGCAAGGAAGTTGTTTAACTTGCATTGGTCAACCATGACACCTCATCGACTGGCTGGTTCCAATGGTCAACCTGATAGAATTCGTAAATAAATAGAGAGCAGAGGAGTTCAAGGCTTCCCGCTTGCCCCTCCTACTCTGACCCGAGCGTTGAGAGACACCTGCTACCAGAAAAACCACGTTTCCAAGCTTGCATTGGCCACAGGCAGTCTCGGGCTCACAAAAGGGAGTTGTTGTCGAATGGACACAAAATCTCATGTGGAGCTTTTAAAACATTCTGAAAACTTTTAGAAAACACAACTTCCTCCCTAAGGCATCTGTGTATTAGGTCTTCAAGAATTATCTCAGTGAGGATATAAACAGGTCACTCGGAAACCATCTCTCAATCCCCAGTTTTAAAATAATAACCAAAGAAAAATAGACCAAAAGCAGAAGGCAAAAGAAAAAAAAGAGAAATGTCTAGCTTTGCTTTGACCACACACATATGTATGCTTCCCTGGGCAGACTCAAAACAAAGCTCGCATGTTTGTGATGTAAAGGGGGGGGGGGCAATTGCAAAAAAATAAAAAGAGACAGAAACCAAAACTACTTTAAAATTATAATATATTTTAGCTAAATTTATAGAAAAAGTGACTTTGGAATTGTCTCTGGCAAGTTAGAACCAAGGTGATGTTTTTTGTTCTCTCTTTTCTCAGTATCATTGCATGAATTTCTATTACTTTTATAATGCAAATAAAAGCATTTAAAAACTCAGGATACATCATCACCAGATTGATTTCCTTTGACAAAACAGGTTAATCAATCTAATCCAAGAGTTTGAGTAGTTTTCTGAAAACGTATATCCACACTTCAACTGTTCTGGAAGGTAATTTGACAACGGTTACGAAAAACCTTTAAAATATTCATTTTTCCCCCGACTCAGTAATTGCAATGTTGAAAATCTGCACCAGGAAATTTTCAAGCCTTCAGACCCAGTTTAGTGTTCAAGGTCTCCACTGCAGTATTGATTATAGCAGTACAAACCCAGAGGCAACAAATAATCCCACAATAGAAAAGCAAATTATGATATATCCGTGCTACAGAGTATCCTTCGGCCATCAAATGATCATAGTGGTGTCATCTCTGAACGTCAAGATCGTGTGGGCGTGCGTGCACACCTATTTCTTTTATACATGGTTGACATCATACCAGATATGAGCTTTACATCCTATTTTATTCACCATTATGTTTTCAGCATTGCTATTGTTTTCATCACAATCATTTTGATCCTGAGACCCCCACCACCTGTTTTCTCAGGTGTCCGAGGCATGACTAAACCCCACTCATCAGCATGACCTTCATTGGTTCTCCTTTCCCCTGCCATACCCCACTCCCGCTCCCGCTTCCTAGGAAATAAACCACTTTCACTCACACCCTTGCCTCAGGCTCTGCATCAAAGGAGCCCAGCTGATGTACTTGACTCCTCGTAGTTTTTCAATAAATATCTGTTGAGTGGATAGACAAGGGAATCCATTTCTCCTTGTGGCTGGTTTGGGGTTAACAGTGCAGCAAGCCCTTTCTCACTGAAGATGACATTATTATTATTATTATAAACAAACCCATAAGAGGAACAAGTAAAAACCAATTGGGGGTCAGACGTGCATCTGCTTATTTGCATAAACCAATGGGATGCCGTTTTCGAGTCTAAACAACACAGATCCTTCAAAGTCCAAGCCTTTGTATTTGTGGTCCTATTTTTCAGGTGATGGAGATACTTAACTTCGTCCCAGGAAGAAAAGTTACCCTTTTCAAAGGGCTCCAGTAGCCGCAGATTATTTTCAGACTCCCTCCTCGCTGAGTGTTATAGGGTCATGGAGTAAATTAAATTTGGGGTAGAAACCAAATAGTTCGTTTCTGACGAGTTACACATCATTAGGAAAATATCCTCAGCTCCACTGTTCGTGAGCCTGCTAGGTTTTCCTGATGGCCCCTTTCAACATCTGTGAACAGCTGGAGGAGCCGGCTATGCTGGGATCGGTTCTCGCCTGGTCTAATGTAAACAATCATGGGGACACTGATTAATTTCTCAAGACTCAAAAATAATTAAGGCAACGATAATCCCTCACCCATGCAACTCCCCAATTTTAACAACCATTTAGGGGGGAGGTCAGCCAAAACATTCCGCCTGAAGTTCCCAGAACTGCCCTGCGCTGTGCACCAGGGAGAGTCATTAGAGAGCCCTACAAACGGGGAGCGAAACACCCCTATGAGCCCCAGAGAGCTGTCCACGCCCCCCACCCTCCAATCCCCGCCTTGCGAGCCATAGCCGCCTCTCGCTTGTGAATTGGGAGGGGGACCGATATGATTGTGAGCCTCTCCTGCGGAGGAGAGAGCCGAAAACCAACAAGAATGGAAAGCAGAGACTCCAACTGATGTTTGCACCCCTGTGTGCAAGGCAGCTTAATTCACAACAGCCAGAAGGTGGAAGAAACCTGTGGGTCCACAGACAGGTGAATGGATAGATAAAACATGCCGTACCCGGGCTGTGGAATATTATTTTGCCATAAAAGGGAAGGACTTTCTTTCTTTTCTTTTTTTTTTTTAAGATTTTATTTATTTATTTGAGAGCGAGCGCACACAAGTGGGGGGATGGGCAGAGGCAGAGGGAGAAGCAGACTCCCCGCTGAGCAGGGAGCCTGATTCGGGGCTCAATCAGAGGACCCCGGGATCATGACCTGAACTGAAGGCAGATGCTTCACTGACTAAGCCCCCCAGGCGCCCCAAAGGGAAGGACTTTCTGGATGCACGTACAACATGGATGAAGTCTGAAGACACTGTGCTCATTGAAATAAGCCAGGCACACCAAATTCATAGAGATGGAAAGTAGAGTGGCGGCTGCGGGGGATGCAGGGGTGCAGGGGCTGGAGTTCGTGTTTAATGGGTGTTAGGTTTCAGTTCCGGTAATGCAAAGAGCACTAGAGATGGATGGATGGTGGTGATGGTCGCACCAGAATGGGAACGTTCTTAGTGCCCTTAAAATGGTTACAATGGTAAATTTTATGTATATGTTACCACAATTAAAAAAAAAAAAAAAAAGAGGACTATTTAAGCACGTGTTCCCACACCAGGGCTCAGGAAGTCAAGGCCTCCAGGGCCCCGGGCGGCGGGGATCTCAACCGAAGAAAGCAGATAGAACCTGTCTCAGTCCGTTCCAGCTGCTCTAACAAAATACCACAGAGTGGGTGGCTTGTAAACAGCACGGATTTATTTCTCATGGTTCTGGAGACTGGACGCCAGAGGTCAAGGTGCTAGTGTGGTTGGACCATGTGCTTCTCGCTGTGTCCTCATGTGGTGGCAGGGGTCAGGGAACTCGGTGGGGTCTCTCATTGGGGCATTAATCCCATCATGAAGTTTCCACCCTCAAGACTTAATCACCTCCCAAAGGCCGCACATCCTAATACCACTGCATTAAGATTTCAACACGTGAATTTTGCAGGGGACGCAAGCGTTCAGATCATAGCAGAGGCCACTGTCAGTGGAAAGCAGAGACCTGCCTTGTCTAACGGAGCGTTGGGGTTACTTACTGCGCCCACCCAGGGAGCCCAGCCCAGGCGAGCAGAGACGGTCTCTGAGAGACCCCGATAACTTAGAGCAAAGGCTCACCAAACAATTGAGCGTTTAAATACCTGGCAATGGAGGCAAGGGCCAAAGGCATCGGGTAAATGGAAAAATGGCGCAGCAAGGATCATCAGGGAAGGCTCCAACAGGGAAAGGAGGAAGCGTGAAATCGTCTGCAGTAAGAGAGCTCCCGCCGCCATGCTGAGGACATAGGCCTGATGGACAGACAGTGGGGACCGACAGACACGCTAGGGACCTGTGTGAGGCCACCCATGCATGAGGTACAGACCCCCCAGCCAAACCAGAAGGATGCTGAACAAGCATCAAGACGCCCATCAAGGGACCTGGGACAGAGAGTGAGTAGAGATGCTAGAGGAAGCAGTGATGGACCAGGAGGCATCACAAATGCAGCCACTGCCCCCTCACTCTTGAAAACTCTGAAATGCTACCCCCAGTGATGCCCCAGCCTCTTGTCGTTGCTCCCATTCAAGACCCAGCTTCACATCCAACATTCGAGTGTAACCTTCACTGGCCCCCATCCAAGCCACCTGCCTGCTCCCTGCTATGGTAGAGCAGCCATCCCTCCACTGCTGGGACCCCACTTTCTGTGCCCCTGCCTCAGTGATGGCTTCTGTCTGCGTTATGTGTTTCTGGTATTGTGACTCTGCCTTGCAGTGGAAGGTTCTCTGGATGGAAAATCAAGTGGCCAGGCTTTCAACCACTCTGACATCACATGCCCCCACCCCAGCCCCCATCCTGTACCTCTCTGGGCCTCAGTTCCTCCACCTGCAAAATCAAGAATGGGCTCCAGGATCTCAGAGGGCTCAAGGGCCAACATTCTATCAACCTGCCTGATTCCGCCAAGGAATACACAACCGCCTGGATGGCTGAGCAGAAGCACGGGCCTCTGTGGAAGACTCCCAGAGATCCCCGTATGGTTGGCACCAACTGGCTGATCGATGGGCTGAAGTTTGCCTTGAGGGCCGGTGAAAGCACATTCTGGGACTTTCACAGGGAGGTATCATTACAGGGCTGCCCTGGGGAGGGGCAGTAATAGGTGTAGTTACCCAACACCAGCAACCCATCTGCCCTCCCGTTACAGCTCCCTGCTCCAGGGAGAGAACTCACAATCTCATTAAAGTCCAAAAAAATCCCGTTAATCGATCCGGTGATCCCATTGACTGAATTCAAGGGGGAAAAAAAATTGAAGCAAGTCATCCAATGCACGGGTTGGTTGGAGGCAATTCTCTTGCTTTGCTGTAAATATTCATGCCGGCATCATGCATATTCCAACTGCAGCTAATTCCGGGCTGCGTGAAGTAACAGGTGGAAACACAGAGGGATTTTCAGCTTGATGAAGGAAGACCAATTGTCTTTGATGACAGAGAATTGAGGCAGATCTGGAAAACAAGGCAAAACGTGTACCCTTTCCAAGGCACTCAATGAGGCACCATTTGACTGGCGCGAACCAAGAGCTCGCTTGAGGGAAATAAGGTAAGTGGTACGGGAACCTCCTTTAGAGGGGGTGGTCAGGGAGGGAGCCCCTGGAGACCTAGAGGATGCAAATGCACCACCATGGGAGGATGTAGAGGGAAATCACCCCAGAGAGGACAAAAAGGAAGTGCAAAATCCTGGCGGCAGGAGGACTTGATGCGCATGGCAAGAGATTAGTGAGCAAGGGTGAGAGGGGTATACACTGAGCCCGGAGAGACCGAGGGTCAAATTACATAGGGACGAAGACGTCAAAGCACAAGGGTTAGATTCAATTCCAAGAGCAAACGGGAGTCCATTGGAAAGTTGCGGGTCAAAGAGTGACATGATCCTATTTCTGTTCCAAAAACCATCACCGCGGCTATGGTGTGGTGATGGCACACATATGAGCAGATAGAAGCTTCCAACAGGGGCGCCTGGGTGGCGCAGTTGTTAAGCGTCTGCCTTCAGCTCAGGGCGTGATCCCGGCGTTATGGGATCGAGCCCCACATCAGGCTCCTCCGCTATGAGCCTGCTTCTTCCTCTCCCACTCCCCCTGCTGTGTTCCCTCTCTCTCTGGCTGTCTCTTTCTGTCAAATAAATAAATAAAATCTTAAAAAAAGAAGAAGCAGCAGCAGCTTCCAACAGCCTGTTTAACTCTGTTAAGTTCAGTATTTTCCAAACTAGTTTGATCACAGAACCCCCTTCCCCCCCACCATGGAGCACTTTGGAGTTCTGCGATTCCATTCCCGTAGGAGACAGCATGGTCTAGGACTGACGATCTCCCAAAGAATTTTCTGTTGCTCTGAAGGTTTTGAGCATCCAAACTGAAGTCTCAAACCCTCTCCAGATGGTAGTAACTAATAACAAAAAGACAAATGAATCCATCTGATAGGAAATGGGGACACGCTTTGCATCACCTGCTTAAGTGATTCTGTCGGTCACCTTCATTTTTCAGATGAGAAGCCTGGGGCTTTAAACATGGAATGATTTCCTAAAACCCATGTTACTGGGAGCTGGTGACATGGGGATTCTTAACGGCCATATGATAAACACATCCCTGGTCACGACAAGAGGCAGTCTCAGAAGCCTGCCTCCCTCTCCAGTTTCATGTGTGATTTACGGAGGATAATCATCTCCCGCAATCACGCCACCTTAATTTTCTTCTGTTTCACGGCTCCAGGTCCCTTGCTGGGGAGCTTACACGCACATAGCTCAGTGCACCCTCCCTAGCCTGCTACTGAGATAATTGTGAGTTACTCCCTGGTCTTCGGTGGAGGGCAGCACTAGCAGAGACGGCGATGAGAGCTCTAATGTCACCTCTCGAGACCTTCACCCTAATCCCCCGGTAGGTCACATATGAATTCCCTCGAGCCTGCCACACAGCTGGATACCTGAGCAGGCCAATGTTGGGCTCTGTCTAAAAACCTAGCTATGGGGGCGTCTGCCTTCAGCTCAGGTCATGATCCCAGGGTCCCGGGATTGAGTCCCATCAGGCTCCATGCTCTCTCTCAAATAAATAAATAAAATCTTTTAAAAAATTGCTCTATTAAGTGTTTACTTTCTACTCCAGAAAATATCACGTTAAATCAATAGAACCATTTTTAGGGGCGCCTGGGTGGTGCAGTTGTTAAGCATCTGCCTTTGGCTCAGGGCGTGATCCCGGCGTTATGGGATCGAGCCCCATGTCGGGCTCCTCTGCTATGAGCCTGCTTCTTCCTTTCCCACTCCCCCTGCTTGTGTTCCCTCTCTTGCTGGCTATCTCTCTCTCTCAAATACATAAATAAATAAATAATCTTTAAAAAAAAAAAAAGGACCATGTTTAATGACTGCGTCAAATTCCGTGCTGCGTGATTTTACTCTACTATTCCCTTGGTGGTTTCCAACACTTTACTGGTATAGACATCACTGCACTGGGTATTCCTATACATACATGTTGCATAGTTTCCAGTTATCCCCTCAGGGTAAATTCAAGGACGGAGGACTTCTGGTTAAAAGGTTAACATGCTGAGCTGCTCGATGTCCGTAGCAACTCTTCTCAGCAACGAGAATGCACCCATTTTCCACCAAAAGTGTATGAGCACCTGCTAACTCATATCTTCCAACAGTGGGGTTCACCCCTCTTTCAAATATGTACCACTCCTGTAGATTAAAAATGACATGCGTTCACGTGTTTTCAGCCTGGTCCACGTGGAAAAGTTTCAGGGACACCAGCCAGAGGAAAAGACTGGATGGCTGAAACCAACCCTCCTCTTCGAAGACCCAGAAACTCATTCTTTTCTGTCCCTCACAATGATCTGATCCCAAGAGACTGACTCTCTGGCCAACTAAAATGCACAGGGTGGTGAGAATGATACCAAGATATCCACTACTGATTGTCCGTGGAAACCACAGCCGTCACAAAGCTCGGAAATCCACGTGTGAATAAAACTGGTACATTTGGCCTTAGAATGTTACGTATGCATTGAATGTCCATTGGAACACCTCTCTATTATTTTGTGTATGTATATATATATTTAAAAAATCATCGTCAAAGGGAACAGAAAGAATGTGAAATCCATGTCACCAGCGGGCTCATCAAAAAGTTGTTTGATGCACATGGGATCGAAATAAAGATGAGGAAAGAACTAGATAGCATTATGGATGGATGGGTTTTCCAGAAAGAACAGCGTTGGAAGGCTGTTGGCTGTAATCTCTCCACTTTGGCTACACCCTAAGGACAGCCTGCCATTGAGATGGGGAACGTTTGCAGAAGGTGGTTACCCTGGGGAGCATTTGGACATGGCTGACATTTATTTCTGTCACCTTGTCCTGCTCTTCCATTCCTGAGAACCCCTTCTGATGAACACATTCTTTTTTTTTTTTTTTCTATGTTGATTCGTGAAGTGGGCTGTTGTGGAATTTTGTGGGCCTCTCGGTCTCCTTCAGGTGACCTTACGCAGCTATTATCTGACCTATTAAGGGTTCATTTCTATTCATCTTTTTTTCTTTAGAGAGAGAGAGGAGAGAGAATGGAAGCAGGGAGGGGCAGAGGGAGAGGGAGGGAGAGAATAGTAAGCAGGCCCCACGCTCAGCGCAGAGCCCAATGCAGGGCTCGATCTCACCACCCTGAGATCACAACCTGAGCCAAAATCAAGAGTCCGACGCTTAACCGACTGAGCCACCCAGGCGCCCCTCCTCTCTTTTCATTTAGCAACTATAAATTGGCCAAGCCAAAAAAAAAAAAAAAAATCAATGGTATGCCTACTTGCTGTATTAATCAGGACAGAACCCTGGCTTGGCTTAGCTTAGAGAAAAGCTGGAATGTCTACTGGCTCAAAAATGAGAACCAAAGAAGTGGTGTTGATGGGGTTGGATTGGGGGGCAGCTAGAATCAGGATCTTAATGCCATGCATCTCTTGGTTTCTCAGTGTGACATGGAATTGCTCTGGCTTCAAGCCTTTCCACAGCTGACCAGGGAAAGAGGGTGTGAATGTGCGTATATCAGCGGGGAGGGGAGGGTTTGTAGATGTGACTCAGGAAAGTTCCAGATTCAAGACTTTTGTGACATGAACAGAGAGATCCAAGGCCTCTTTTCTGCCAGTTCCCATTGAAATAACAATTTTTTTTCAAGGATTTTACTTATTTATTTGAGAGAGATAAAGCGCACAAGTGGGGGTGAGAGAGGGAGAAAGGGAGAGGGAGAAGCAGACTCCCCGCTGAGCAGGGAGCCGGACGTGGGGCTCGATCCCAGAACCCTGGGATCATGACTTGAGCCGAAGGCAGATGCTTCACCAACTGGGCCACCGGTGCTCCTGAAATAAAAATTCTTGAGAAGAATTCGATTTATCCAGCTTGGGTCCCATGCCCCAAGAAAGGTGAGTAATATATCCATCAGCAATACCTGGCTGAGTACAACATTTTCCAGTAGAATTTGGACAGTCTCCTGTGTAGGTGAGATAATATATATTCACTACGTGTCCCTATCATCGATAAATAGTGGGGTGCCATTTCTAGTTTGTCTCTTGTGACTCGTCCATTCAGATATTTTGTTCCTTTTGAAAAGATATGATTTCTCATAGCTAGGTTTTTATTTTTTTTAATTTTTTTTTAAAGATTTTATTTATTTATTTGACAGAGATAGAGACAGCCAGCGAGAGAGGGAACACAAGCAGGACGAGTGGGGAGAGGAAGAAGCAGGCTCATAGCAGAGGAGCCTGATGTGGGGCTCGATCCCACAACGCCGGGACCACGCCCTGAGCCGAAGGCAGACGCTTAACCGCTGCCCCACCCAGGCGCCCCTAAAAATGGTTCTATTGATATAACGTGATATTTTCTGGAGTAGAAAGTAAACACTTAATAGAGCAATTTTTTAAAAGATTTTATTTACTTATTTGAGAGAGAGGGAGCATGAGCATGAAGGGGGAGGGGAGCCAGAGGGAGAAGCAGGCTCCCCGCTGAGCATGGAGCCTGATGCGGGTCAATCCCAGGACCCTGGGATCATGACCTGAGCTGAAGGCAGACGCTTAACTGACTGAGCCACCCAGGCGCCCCAATAGAACAATTTTTAAGGAATAATGACTGTTTTACAGAATTGTAAACTGCTTCACATATATATGTATGCACAGAAAATTATCAGTGGGATGGAGGGAACGTAGGCGATTTTTACTGTTTGAATTGGAGCAATAAGCATGTAGCAATGTTTCCGTCTCTTTCTACATTCTATTGAAACACGTTTGTAAAGAGATGTTCTGGAAGAAGTCTACAACTCTAAAAATAATATATATCTATATATTTATAAACGCATGCTCTGGGAAAAATCTTGAACTCTTCTCAAACAAAGCTCACATGTGGAAAACACTCACTTTAGCACTTGTGGCTTCTCCAAAGGACCCGGGTTTACTTCCCAGATTATATGCATTTCAGGCGCAGAGGTCAGATCGGAGGAAGGAAGCAACGAGAAGAGAAGGTGGTGGTGTAACTCCCACCCATGGCCAAGCACCATCCCGGGATTAGAGAGCAGCCTTCTGAACAGGACTTCCTCTAGCTTCTTCGTCCCTGAGGCAGAAAGGGAGTCCTCACAGTTAATTGGTAGAACCAAGTACATTGTTATTTTAATAAATGACATTACGTTAATAGGGCTAAGTCGTGTTGTTTGTAGGTTTCAGAAATATATATTATTTAAAAAATACAATGGAGGAGCACCTGGGTGGCTCAGTCAATTAAGCATCTGCCTTCGGCTTGGGTCATGATCCCAGAGTCCTGGGATCAAGCCCCACATCAGGATCCCTGCTCAGTGAGGAGTCTCCCTTTCCCTCTACCCCTCCCCCTGCTTGTGCCCTCGGTCAAATAAATAAATAAAATCTTTTTAAAAATTAATTAAAAAAAATAAAACGAAACACAATGGAGTAGAAAACAAGGTCAATAATATACATTCTCAGCTCATCCACGTGCTACCTTGTTGAACACAGGCTTAAAAAGATGGGCCATGGTTTAGGCATGGGAGACAGGGCAGCGTCCTAATGAATATGGGTTCTAGAATCAGATGCCCGGGTTCAAGATTTGGCTACTCCATCTATGAGCCAGGGGTCTTTAGATAAGTCTCTTCATCCCTCCAAGCCCCCATTTCCTTGTCTTTAAAACAGGCATAGTAATAAAAGTATAGAGCGCATAAAGCCAATTTTGGGTAAGAAATGTAAGGTGGTATGCCTGGCACCTTGCAGGCATTAAAAGACAAGACAACAAGCCCCCCAAATGTTTGCTTTCGCTAAGTTCCACATCACCAAACATAGACTTAATTACAGTCTCGCTCTCCCAGAAATTGAATCTTACAGCAGTCAGGAATCACCTGATCAGCGCTAGTGAGGCCATCTGCCTGGTAGACCCCCGTCGTCCCCTAAAAGAAGTGACATCGCAGTAGCCAACCTGCTTTTTTGCAGGTATGGCTTCCTTGTCCCCACCCCTTCCTGCCTATAAAAGTCTTCCATCTTGCAGAGCTCCTCCAAGCTCCTTGCTCTCTGCTAAATGACAAGCTCCCTGCTTCATGCACGAATGGTTGAGTAAAGCCAACAAGATCTTTCATATTTACTCAGTTGAATTTTATGTTTTAAGACATTCAACAACAGAATAGCTATGATCACAAAAAGTGCTCCAAAATCATTTATCTATGGGACCGCCAACCAAAGGTACCCATCTGCACAAAATGGTAGTCTTCAAGCGACGCTAGCTTTCTATCATGAGTTCTGCAATATTATTTGGATATGAAGGTCTTTGCATATAGTTTACCCATCAGCAATATTCTTTTCTCTTTTTCCTTCCCTCCTCACCATCTGTTTATTTGTTCAGATCTTCGCTCACAGTCCTTCTTGACTTCCTCAGATGAAATCATGCTTCTCTACTTCCAGAGCCATGAGTTCTTTCTGAATATTTACCGCACTTTGCAATTGCCTATTGATTTGTAATTACTTGTGGCTATCTCTTGAACGTTCATCTCCTCCTGCGATATTGTGATTTATAATAAGAAATATCTGTATTTGGTCTTTGTTCTAAAACTCTTGGAATTTCCTGTGCTGAGAGCAATCAAGGTGTCTTTTGTTATGTTAATAAGGCAACTCTGTGGAGGGAGCACCTGAGGAGGGAGGCAGGTTGCCAAGGGAACCGTCCACGTGATCAGAGGGTTGGAATCTTCAGTCCCTCTTGGACCTTGTTGGAGAGGAGAGGGGCTGAAGGTTGAATCACCAATGGCCAATGACTTTAATCGAGTGGGCTTATGTAATGGAACGTCCATAAAGTTGGGAGTGCTTCCGGGTTGGTGGACACGTGGAGAACGGGAAGAGTGATAGATCCCAGAGAACACGGACTTGTCACACCCTTTTCTCACACCTGCCCCTGTGCATCTCTTCCATCTGGCTGTTTCTGAGTCACTACCCTTTTATCACAAACTGGTCATCTTGTAAGTGAAATACTTCTCTGAGTTCTTGGGCCACCCTTGTAAATATATCCAACCCAAGGAGAGGACGGTGGAAATTCTAATCTATAGTCAGAAGCACAGATGACACCTTTTGATTGGACTCTGAGGTCTCGGGGTGAGGGGCAGCCCATGGGGCTGAACCCTTAACCGGTGGGATCTGACGCTGTCTTGGGTAGACAGTGTCAGAACTGAATGAACTGCCTGGTGATGCTGGAAAACCTACCCGTGGAAATCGATGCTGGAATCCTTTCCCTTCCCGGAGGAGTGTCACCTGCCTCAAGGGCAGAGGCCACACCCCTTTCTCAGCATTCTTCCACTGTCAGGATACGGTTGTTCTTCAAGAAATAGATCCTGAGGGACGCCTGGGTGGCTGGGTCAGTTAAGCGTCTGCCTTCGGCTCAGGTCATGATCCCAGGATTGTGGGATCGAGTCCCAAGTTGGGGACCCTGCTCAGCAGGGAACCTGCTTGTCCTTCTGCCTGCTGCTCCCCCAGCTTGTGCTCTGTCTTTGGCAAATGAATAAACAAAATCTTTAAAAAAGAAATAGATTCTGAATAAATGTATTAATTAAAACATTTCAAAAGGCAGTGTGCTTTCAAACAATTTAGTACTGGCACCTGGGTGGCTCATTCCGTTAAGCATCTGCCTTCGGCTCAGGTCATGATCTTGAGGTCACAGGATCGAGCCCAGGTGGGTCTCCCTGCTCAGTGGGGAGCCTGCTTCTCCCTCTCTCTCCTTCTGCCCCTCCCCCTGCTTGTGTTTGCTCTTCCTCTCTCTCTCTCCGTCATGTAAATAAACAAATAAAATCTGAAAAAAATAAATTAATCAGATAAAATAAATGAAACAATTTCGTACTTACATACAGTTCTAAGTAATTATAATTGCACCTGCACGCAACTGAGTGCTTTTCTGTATAGAACGAAATGATCTTTAATCACAGATTGAGCCAATCCTGGTCGTGCAGCCAGCTCAAGAAAAACTCATTTTAACTTACCTGGAAGCTTTACTTTTGACATGATTAATGTCCAGAAACTTTTGAGACTTGACCGGTAACTACGTATCCACTCCTAAAATGGGATCTGCGAGTAATTCGGCATCAGAAGACTTTGAAGGGAATAAAATGAGTTGAAATGGAGTGTCTTCTCAGGAGTGGGAAGGGGGGCAGGCCGCACAGGGGCCTCGAAGAATTAATTGGCACGTATAATTTTCCTTTAAAAAAAAACAAAACCTCAAAAAAGAAAGGAAGAAAAGGAAATGGAAAATCAAAAATAAGAGAAATCAGTGCGTGGAAAAAAAAGAGCACAGCACACTGTCGTGGCACCCAATGTTGTGTCTTGGGGGCAGAAACACTCCGCAGGAACATGTTGTATAAAAGTTTAAAAGTCTACGGGGCGCCTGGGTAGCGCAGTCGTTTAAGCGTCTGCCTTGGGCTCAGGGCGTGATCCGGACGTTTTAGGATCGAGTCCTACATCGTGCTCCTCCGCTATGAGCCTGCTTCTTCCTCTCCCACTCCCGCTGCTTGTGTTCCCTCTCTCGCTGGCTGTCTCTGTCAAATAAATAAATTTAAAAAAAAAAATGTTTAAAGAAAGAGACCAACTTCTTGGAACCTGGATAAAGATCATAACTTTTGATTCTGTATTCATCCTAATTCTGTTTATGTCTAGACTGAGCAAATCATCAAAAAGGGAAACGTATGTACGAGATTTTCATGAGCACACTGTTTATAATAGCAAGAAATTGGAAACAGGCAGAATTTCCAATAATAGGGAAAAGGCTAAGCAAATTATGGTAAATCCATAAAAAAGACAACTTGAAGTCATTAAAAATGATGTTTTCTAACAATGTTTACAGTTGTGAGTCTGTTTAATGAGTACAAATGAAATGTGAAATAAATAAAGTGAGATACAAAACAATATATATTTATATCTAGTTTTTATACGACACGTATATAAATTTATATACGAGCGGGTACTGAAAAAATTGAAAGTATTATCCTCTAAGTGTTCACCGTGATTATTTCCAGGTGGTCGGATTCCAGTAATTTTTATGCTCTCATTATATTGTTCTATAGTTTCTAAATTTTATATGCTAAGTAGGCATTAATTTCTTTATCCAGAAGGGGAAAGATAATATTTTTAGAAAGCCCCTTGATTGAGTTAATGCAAAAAAGTCATTAGAAATTTTTTTTTTAAAAAGCCTTGGATAGTTCTGCTGTGTACATGAATGATAGCTGTAAATAAATCATATTTGTATGACAGTCCTTAATTAGGTAGAAATAGTAGTACTTAAAAAAACTTTCTTGGGTTAAGTTTTAAAGCTTTTGATTCATAAATTCCGAGCTAAGTACTCGAGCTGTCAGGGCCTTCAGATCCATCACTGCGTATCCAGGCCACTTTTTTTTAATGACATTTCGAAATGTTATTTTACCAACTCAGGGACTGGAGATGATCCAGACAATAATGACTTGAATTTTACCAACTCTTTAGGTCAAAATTTATTTTTTCAGGGACATATTTATGTTTCTTTCCTCTAAAACAGCCCAGTCCATTCACAGGACGCCACGCCAAAGGTAAAGATGTGGATAGATTTTCTAGATTGGGGGATAGCTTCAAGTAACAGCTCAGACACAGGCCGTGGGAGAGAGGAGAGCAGGGGGACAGGGACGGGATCCGGGGACCTGCCCACAAGGAGGCAGGAGCTTGGCCCCCGAGGATGCGCTGTTCTTCTGGTCCATATGTGCTTTAAAATTGGGGGCAGAACATTGTACTGGAAAGAACACAGACTGCAGAGTCAGACTGGAGTCTAAGGCCTGGCTCAGCTACCTGAAACTTCTCTCTAATTTGCTGCAAAGGGCTCTCACAACAGCACTGTAAAAAAAATCTCTAATTTTTTTTTTTTAATATTGGCCATCAATTTTTGTCTTTAATGTCAAAATGCCGGTGGGCCAAATCCAACACATCTATGGGCAGGACTCATCTCGGGGCCTTAGTATTTGCTGTTGGCAATAAGAACCCAGCCTCAGAAGTCAACCACTGGTTTGACTCCTGCCTTCCGAACTGCGTGACCTTGGGCCCGTGTGACCTTGGGCAGGTGACTGCGTCTTGCAAAGCTGCAGCGTCTGCGTCTTCAGAATGGGGGTCATAAGTCAACGTCACAGAAGTCTGGATTAACTGAGATGATGTGTGTGTTTCACACGGCACCTTACACAGTACGCTTAACAACAGGAGTTACTATTACTGTTGTCGTTGTTGTTGAAAGTCTGCCTGGAGAAGGTGTTGAGGGCCTGGAGGAGGAGGGACAGTTTGACGAGCACCTTGAGTAACTGGGGGGAGTTTAAGTGAACATTCCTGCAGTCGATGCATATTTGGAGCACCCACTGTGTTCTGGGTCCCTTGTAGGTTCTGGGAATGCACTCCAGGTCTCTGCTCTCATGAGTTCATATTCAGCTAGTGGGAGAGGAAGTTTAAATCAAATGCGTCATGATCGATAGACACTGAAGAAGAAGAAATTCAAGGGACAAACCCAAATGTCCGTTAACAGTAAGTGTGGTACATTCACGGAATAGAATGCTATGTGGGTCAGATTAAGAAAGAAGCACAGGGGCGCCTGGGTGGCACAGCGGTTAGGCGTCTGCCTTCGGCTCGGGGCGTTATCCCGGCATTATGGGATCGAGCCCCACATCAGGCTCCTCTGCTATGAGCCTGCTTCTTCCTCTCCCATTCCCCCTGCTTGTGTTCCCTCTCCTGCTGGCTGTCTCTATCTCTGTCAAATAAATAAATAAATAATCTTTTAAAAAAAAAAAAGAAAGAAAGAAGCATAATGGGGGCCACCTGGGTGGCTCAGTCAGTTGAGCATCGAACCCTTGATTTCAGCTCAGGTCGTCTCACGGGTCCTGGGATCGAGCCCCACGTTGGGCTCCTCGCTGGACAGGGATTCTGCTTGAGATTCTTTCCCTCTGCCCCTCCCTCCACTTGTGCCCGATCGCTCGCGCGCACTTTCTCTCTCTTTCTCTCTCTCTCTCTCTCTCTCGTATAAAATAAATAAATCTAAAAAAAAAAAGAACCACAACAAAGCACATGGCACAGCTGACAGTTACCAGCACTGGGCTGAATGAAGGCAGGATTCCAGCTGCCCAAAGTTGAAAATCAGGCAAAACCAATCCTTAGCGTTCATGGGGCAGAACCCCAGAAAGTCGTGAAACGATTATTGCAGATGTGAGGATATGGGTACCCTCTAGCAGGGACCGGGGGGAACCCCTTTGGAGGGGGACATGCAGGGGGCTCTGGGGTGCTGATAATGGTCTATTTCCTCGTCTGAGTCCATATCCATGGGACAGCTGTTCAAATGTCATAGGGGTTTCATGGATTTGTCTCTGAGTCTATTTCGCAAATTTTTCTAAGTATAGAAACAGAAAAAAAGCAGAAGGGAGCAGGGAGTGGAAGCGCCTGGAGGAGGCATTCCGGAGAGAACTAACTGCGGACACAAGGCTAGGAGCTGCGAAGACACGTGTTGTATGCTGAGAAGCAAAATAATTCAGGGTAGCTGGAGCCTAAGTCATGCGCAGAGGTGGGGGGAGGAGAGGCAGGCTGGGGCCAGATCGCCGCAAAGGGGTGCCATCGCATGATGAGGGCTGGAGCCCAGTTCCTGCCGATGGTGGGAACCCCTACAGCAAGTCAGGTGCTCAGTGGACGGCAGGTGGTGGGCAGGGACGTGGAAGGATGTTCATCCTGTAATCAAGCTGATATCATGGGGGTCTTGGGGGACCAAGAAGCCATAGAACTTGGAATTGTCTGAGAGAACGAACTGATGGGGAAGGTTGGACAGCGGACTATGTTGCAAAGTGCTACAGAGTGGATTGTAGGGAAAACACGGGGCAGATGGCCAAAGAAGGCAGATGATGACGGTGTGTGCACTTGAACCTTCAAAACTGGTTTCAAAAGAGATGGAATTGGGGCGCCTGGGTGGCTCAGTCAGTGAAGTGTCAGCTTTCGGCTCAGGTCATGATCCCAGGGTCCTGGGATCGAGTCCCGCGGTCCTGGAATCGAGTCCCGCATCGGGCTCCCAGCTCAGCGGGGAGTCTGCCTCTCGCTCTGCCTCTGCCCCTCCCCCCACTTGTGCATGCTCTCTCTCTCTCTCTCAAATAAATAAATAAATAAAATCTTTAAAAAAAAAAGTTGGAATTTGGGCTGCGCTGGGCTGCAAAAGAGCAAGGGACAGGGAAAAGGTGGGGAATGGGTAGGGCTCCAGGCAGTCTGGCGAGGAAAGGAAATTGCATATTATGAAAAAGCTGAACAAGAGGAATCTCCTTGCAGGGGTAGGGGTCAGTAGCTTTTGGTCCGTGACCTCTGTTTTAACATCCACGTTCCTCTTTCCACAGGTGCAGACTGAGTCAACCCTTGCACCATCTCTTCACGCCTGGGTGTCGGTGCAACCTTCCTGCCCGCAGTGTCCCCTTTGGCTGTCAGGAGTGGGAGGCAAACACAGGAGTGGGAGATGCCCAGGGACACACGGGGTGGGTGGCTGGGGCCACTCACCCGGCTGCAAGCTGGTCCCCCATGCCTGGGTCAGGAAATCACCGATTCACGTGGGGGCTTAATCCCCAAGAGGGGCACTGCATGGGGAATAGATGCCCAGGGGCACACATCCTGACAGACAACAGGATGAGGATTTTGGGGTACCCACTGGCCCATCCAGTGCTGAGTTCAAGCCCCTGGCTGGAGAGTGCAGGGATCAGAGCTGAGGGTAAGAGGTACCTGGGGCGTTAGGGACCCAAACAGACAGGAGTCCAGGGCAGTGTCTAATTCCGGAGGAAATATGAAATCCTAAAGTATTCACACCTAATAGACCAACGGGGGCGGGGGGAGGGCAGGAGGGTCTCTCACAGCTCTGAAGCTACTGGGGTTTGAAGGACTTACCCTGGAGCACTAAACAGTGGTTTTATACAAATGGGGTTGTTTTTAGTTACCCCCACACCTGAACGAGAGGCTTTAGATAGCTGTCCTGTCCTGATCACAATTAAGTCAGGAGGGGTGAGTGCACGAAAAGTAATGTTTCTCGAATATTACATGTGCCAGATGGTATGATACATGGTTCACACATGAATTCTCCTTTAATCCTTATAAACCTGTTAGGCCAGTATCATCGATTATAACATGCTGTTAAGGAATCCAGTTCAGAGAGGGTTAGTGGTTTTCCCAAGGCAACGGAGCCAGTAAGCGGTAGTTCAGAGCTTCAGATCTGGAAGAAATGGGCTGAGCGTATAGGTAGAAAGTGTAGGAACCTCAAGATGGGGGAACTGAGGCAAGAGGGACTTGATGTTCTGAGGCTATGCCTCTCCCCATCCTTGCGAGCCTTCAGGCTCCTCTTCTCCTGTCTCCCCAGGAAACCAATGGTCAGATCCCCAATAAGACATAAGCAAATGGTCATTTGGGCAGAAGATAAAGACCCAAATGGACATTCACATTCAGAATCCCCCAAATGGCAGTGTAGGTCTTGGGGGAACTCATTACTCATGATTTAGACGCATAACCCACAGAAAAGATTACCCATCCCTCTGAAAGAGCTTGCCAGATTTTAATGGTTACCAACTAGTTCCTTTAGAGTCACCACGTGCTAATGAGGGTTAACTTAATGACGTCACTGCATTAAACCAAGTCCTCGATCGCCATTTCAAAACACTCACCCCTGGTACCCTGTGTAATTCATTGTTTTGATGCTGTGCGGGCACCTGGACCCCTAGGATCTCAAGAAGGCTTGAACACGCTCAAGATGAGAACGTTCAGCTACTGAGCAAACGCACGGATGTGTGTTTCTATGCATGGAACATTCAGGAAAAATAAACTAAATTGACATACTCTCCAAATAAAATCCTGTAAATAATTTAAAAATTATAAATAATTACAAACATTATAAAAACTATAAATAATTGAAAAATGCCTACTAAAAACTCAGTAAAAAGAGACAATTTTCCCCAGAGCACCCCCCCCACCCCCACGTGGCTAAGATCTTCTCTGACTTCCAACAGCTCAGCCTGTCCTCCCAAGCTCTCAGACCCTTAGGGAGCTCATTCAATCCGACTGTGCCTGTGTTGTGACATCTGGGGAAACGGCCACTAGAAAAGCAGGGGTTAGTCATCGAGCCAGAGTCCTCCCCCAGCCATCTTCCCATCCAGGCCCTCATTGTAATGTCTGCATAACTGCAGCGAGGCACTCCTGGTCCTCAGTTTCCCCGCCAAGCTACAGCGTTGATAACCACCCAGGTGTTTCATTTAGAAACCTGTTTTCATCCTTGGTGTCTCCTTAAATTCATCCTATTGGCTCTCGATGGTTCCCGTTGACTTGCCTCCACCTCCAACCCGTTATGCCAGTTCCGTAGCCTTCCAAGCATACACCTTAACGCTCATAGCCAAATAAAATAACTAGAATTTTAACTGCAGGGAAGCCAAGGTCTTGTCTTTCACTTGCTAGGCTCACAGGTCCCTTGTGGTTATCACTTCTCTCTTCTCACACCCTCCCTTCATTCTCAGGGGCAGAGCTGATACTCCAAATTCTTCCATATCCCGTTGCAAAGGTCCGCAAAGCCCGTAAAGGTTAAGAAAGGCTTTGGGGTTGCACGTTGGAGAGAATTCGAGCACCTCTTGCTAACAACTTAAATGGGGTATCGGACTGTTTTGGGGTTGAACTGCATCCCCCCAAAACATAGGCAGAAATCCTAGCCCCCAGTACCTTTGAATGTGACCTCCTCTGGAAATGGTGTTTGTCAATGTAATCAAGTCAAGATGAGATCATTAGGGAGGGCCCTTATCCAAGATGGTGGATGTCCTCCCAAGAAGGGGGAGATTTGGAAAGAAAGGGAATTCATACACACACACACACACACACACACACACACACACACACACACGGAGGAGAATGCCATGTGAAGACACTGACACAGGAAACAGAGGCAGATTGGAGTTTTGCTTTCCCAAGCCAAGGAATGCCTGGGGCTTCCAGAAGTTTCCAGAAGTTAAGAAAGGATCCTCCTCTGGGGGTTTTGGAGTGGAGCATGGCTCTGCACACATCTTTATTTCAGATATCTGGCCTCCCTCCAGAACTGTGAGACAGTCCCTTTCTGTTGCTTCAAGGCACCCAGTTACAGCCGCCACAGGACGCTCCCTTCCACACAGGTCTAATCATTCTGACTCTGCCATAGAAAATCTGCCCGTCTCTCCCTGGGGACCTGGCCTCTCACGTGTCTCTGGGGGACACTCTCAGAGCCCACCTGCTCTCTGTCTTTCTCCCTCCGGTTTCCGTCTCTCTAGATGTCTCTCTAGAGCTCATCTCAAAAAATTAAAATCCCTTCATTTATTTTTTTGCTGCCCAAAGAAGCCACCTTTCACATTCCTTTTCAGTAGCTCTTAGCCTCTCCTGTCTCAGCATCTCTCACCCAGACTGAAGCCCAAAGCCCTCCCTTTTTAAAACCCAAAGTCGTTATTGTTTCTTAAACCGTAAGACAAGCTCTTTAAGAAATATTTCATCCTCATTAAAAGCTGGCTTTTAAAATATCACTTCTCCTCCACGTGAAACTATGTTGTCACTCACCTGTTTAAACTTCTTATCCTCTTACCCTCGGGATATAATCCCACCTCTTTTTTCCTTCCTTCAACAGACAATTAAGCAGGTCTTCGGTACCTCGAAGACCCTTTCCTGATGAGTAAGAAGCCATAGTCTCTGCTGTAGAGAAGACGGCAGACTAGTGCCGAGGACAAGCAAACGCAAGTACGTGCATAGCTACACATCGCAGCAGGTGCTGTGAAGGAACGGGATTGGATTCTCCGTGCTGAAATAAAAGCATACGTTCATTTAGATGAGGGATTGCCCCAATTCTGTATTATTCCAAGCACCCCCAGATTTCGTGGCTTAAGACCAAAAGCAGTTACGATCTCTCTCTATTTAACTGGTTGACTGGGCTCAGCTGGGTGGTTCTTCTGACCCAGGTAATGTCAATAAAAGCCGCAGTCAGTGGGGGTGGCAGGGGGAAGCTCAAGGAGCTGGAACCGCCAAGATGGTGGGCTAATATGGCTGCAGTTGAGTCTGGCTGTCTTCTGGGAGCTCAGCTGAAACTGTTGACCAAAATACACACACGTGGTCTCTCCGTGTGCTTTGGGCTACTTGTAGCATAGCAGCTGGAGTCCAAGAGGGAGCATCCCAAGAGTGAGTGTTCTAAGAGAGGGGAAGACCAAGGAAGGGCAGTGGGCACAGCCCTGTCTGTTGTCTTCAGGTGGCTAAGGGGGTCTGAGGCACAGTGCCACGTCATTGTGGGAAAAGGCCATCCAAGGGTGCGAACACCAGCTCGTCTGGTTCACTGGGGTAACCACAGCGAGAGAAGACCTCCCTTACTAAGGAATGAATTCATGAAGTTAAGGGTGCTGAGATCTGAAAGACGAGTCTAAGCTAGCCAGGCAAGGAATTGGGAGCAAGGTATCCACACGGAGAACTCGGCTTCCCCCGGAGCAAAAAGAAGACTCTTGCGGTTGGAGCATGGAGGATAGGAGGAGAGGGTCTAAAACAAAGCTCGGTAGGACTTCCAGGGCAAATTAATGAGATTTATCTGAAATATAATAGGAGGCTATTGAAGGGTTTTTAGCAGGAAGGGTACACAGTCCAATTTGAGTTTTAAAAAAGAGTCCCCAAAGTGCGGCGAGCAGAACAGACCAGGGGGAGCAGGGGGAGGCGAGTGGGAAGCCAGGTGTGAGGCGACCACAGTATCCCAGCGAGACAGGAGGGTAGCTGGTGCCAGGGGTGGTGTCACAGGACACAGGAAGAAGTGAAAGGACTCGAGAGGCTTTCTGATAGTTGCCATGGCAGGACTTGGTGATGGGTCGGATGTGAGGGATGTGAAAGAAAGAGATCCCAAGTGTTCTGGCTTGATCAGGGGAGGAGATGCGCTAAAGAGAAGCAAGGGTTCAATTTGCGGCATGCTTTTATTTGAGATGCTCATGGGAATGTTCAAATAGAGGTATCAGGTAGGCGACCGGAGCTCAAAAGCAGCTTGCTGTTAATTTGCCTGCAATACGGGGCGCCTGGGTAGCGCAGTCGTTAGCGTCTGCCTTCGGCTCAGGGCGTGATCCCGGCATTCCCGGATAGAGTCCCACATGGGTCTCCTCCGCTGGGAGCCTGCTTCTTCCTCTCCCACTCCCCCGCTGTGTTCCCTTTCTCACTGGCTGTCTATCTCTGTCACATAAATAAAATCTTTAAAAAAAAATTAAAAAAAAATTTGCCTGCAATACGATTTTGTGCTTATTCCTTCCAGAACCATCCTCTCCCCTCCCCCCACACACTCCATGCTGATCCTTATTGAACGGCCTGCAGTGGCCAGCTGGCTGTATTTATTCATGGCTCTCTCTGCCCCCTCCCTAGCACCCTCCATCCATCACCTGGCTACATCCTCTCACGTATGTGGGTATGACCCTCCCTCTCCTCCACCCCAAATCAGGTTAGGACCTCCTGTCCTGATTTCCCCCAGCCCTTCGTCGTGGCCCCTGTCATATTGCCTCCTGGCTGTCTCTGTACACATCCTTCAACTTCTCCCTGGAATGCGAATTCCTCAAAGCAGGAAGCATGGCATGTTTAGGGTTGTGTCCCTAGCAGCGGTAAGCACTCCGTAAATATTTATGGAACGAACGAACCGATCTCTGACTCCAGCCTCTTCTTGCTCTGATTCGGATGGAGTATCATATCCAAAATAAAAGTCTCTGAGCCTCCCTCCCATCAGATGCCTCCCCTTCTCAAGGAGCTCCAGAGACCTTCTGTTGCTTACTACTTCCAACGGAGTCTTGGCGTCCTCTATTACCTGTCTTCTCTTGCTAGATATGTGAAAAGAGAAAGCATGCAGAGCCTAGGTGTTTTGAGGTCAGGATTCTGCAGAGAAATTATAACAGCTTCTATGCAGCTGCGGGGGGGGGGTACTTAAGATGGGGAGATACTGGGGGCTGAAAAGGGAAATGTGAAGGAGGCTCTAATCCCCTCACTCACCTATAGGGGCAGTAGAGAGCAACTTCTATGGCTTTTAGGAAACTGGGATCCTTAAGCCCCTTTTAGTTCACACACACAAAAACGAGACTGTTGGGAGACTGTTGCATGGAGCCAAAGACGCCAAGCTCTCAAATGGGAAACGCAGGCTTTGAGCCCACAGAAACGTTACCACAGCCGAATTTGCCCAACAAGGCTGCTCTATTATCTTTCACACCTTGTCATCAGAAAAATAGGTGAGAACAGAAAAATGGGATTGGATGCTACTATTTGGACCTGGAGATTTAGATCCACGCGTTAGAACTGGGAACACGATGGCCAGATGGGAGCTCCAGCCTTAAATCAGTGGGCTTTGGGGGAGTCAATTGCGAAGGATAAGAAGGAATCATGACAATCGGAGAGGAAATGCAGGGAATATATTGTTGAAGGTTGAATCTAGAAGGTTAGGTGAAACGGGGGGTTTTTAAAGGATTTTAGCTCTCCTCTATCAGCCTATCATTCCACTCTCAGGAATGTGTTAGAGATGACAGCATGGGGGCCACCTGAGTAAAACAGGACCCAGCAGAGAGAAGGAAGCCAGGCAGCCGTGGCCACGATTTGAAATGCAGAGGGAGCTACTTTGCAAAAGGAAACCCAGAGTTCTAAGGGGTGACTCTGCTTAGTAATTGCCTTGGTAGGTGAAAAGTCTGGTACAGAAGACAATGGGCTTGATTAGAGATCCAAGGGTCTCTGGTTTCAAAATGATAGGAAACGGTATGAAGTCTAGGCTCTCATGCGGTGATTCTCCGAGTTTTGCATGAATCAGAATCCACTGGAGAGCTTATGACATCCTGCATTTCTGATTTCATAGGTCCGAGGCGGGGCCTGAGAATTGGCTATGCCTATCAGGTCCCCAGGGCTGTGGTCCAGAAGCCACACTTTGAAAACCATGGCTCTTAAACTTGGCTACGTGTTAGGATCACCTGCGGAAGTTTTGGGGTTACATTATTTTATTTTGAAATGTTTTCCAGCTTTCCTGAGATATAATCAACAGATAACATCGTGTCAGCTTAAGGTAGGCAACACATTGATTTGATCATCTATAAACCTCAAACTTTCTTCCAGTACAGCCTTAGCTAACACCTCCACCCTCTCAAGTAACTCACTTCTTCTTTGTGGTGAGAACATTTAAGACCTACTCTCAGCGCACCATTGAAACACAGGATACAGTATTATCCATGATAATCACCGTGCTGTACATTACATGCCTAAACTTGCTAATCTTATAACTGGAAGTATGTTCTCTTTGACCAATATTTCCCTATTTCTCCCACCACCTCTCCAACCTCCAGTAACTTACCACTCTCTACTCTCGCTTCTCTGAATTTGTCTCTTTTAGATTCCACAGAGAAGTGAGACCATGCAGTTATTTGCCCAAACTTGAGAACTACTGCTCTAAACTGCTCTCATGTTAACGAGTAGATTTTAGGTCCATTTTATCACCTTTCTGTAGAAAAAGCAGAAAATCGATGGGATGGGTGTAAAGTCAGGTCGGCATTCAAGGCCCACACATGTCACCTAGCAAGCAGCGTATTCTTAGGTCTGAAGGAACCCATCTCTATACCATGCTGGCTGTTGAAACCAAACATTAATGAAGATCTGTTTCCCGTCTGACCCGCTAGCGTCCTCCGCTTGGTGGGGTGTTTTTTCACAGCTTTCCCAGAATGCTAGGCTGACTTCCAACTCTGGGTCTCTGCGCAAGATGTTTTCTTGGTGTGAATCAGTGTTCTCCAAAATGCAAGAAAATCCAGAGTGCTACCGGAGAGGATTTGGGGGACGCTCCCGTTTTAGGCATTCAAGGCAAGATGTTAATTTGCTAAGTGCTACTCTTTGCCAGGAGTGACCATTGCCAGGAGCAGCGGGTAAGCCAACGGCAAACCTGGCTGGAGTTAGATCCAGCTAGAAATTGTTAGCATGGATTTGTTTTTATTGTATTTCCTTTTTTTTTTTTATTACCTCCTCTTTATGGCAAGAAATGACGGCTTTTCACCTAAGATTGTCATATATTCCCTTTCTAAATTAAGTAAAATCAAAGTTTTAGTTCTACAGAATGAAGTCCCAGGGACCACTGTATACTATAGTGACTATAGTTAACAACACTATACTGAATAAAAAAATCGCTGAGAAGGTAGATCTTAGGTGAAATGTTCTTATCACAAAATAAATAAATAAATAAAAATAAAGATGGCAGGAGGAAACTTTTGGAATGGGTGGATATATTTATGACATTGATAGTGGTGATTTTATGAGTGAACACTACCATGAAATTCGAGTTATATACATTAAATATGTACACTTTTGGTAAGCCAATCATACCTCAATAGAGTGGTTTGAAAAATATGAAGAAGTCAGAACTCTCAGGTTTGAGCCTTCATTGATCAGTTTCATGTCAGCTACTCTTAACCTCAACCAGAGGTATACCAAATTAAAATAGAACTCAATGGAAAATTGAAAAAAAAATTGAGGAAAACACAACAATGAATCCAATGTTTGAGATAGTAAATAATTGCGGCTGCCTGGGTGGCTCAGTCGGTTAAGCGTCTGCCTTCGGCTCAAGTCATGATCCCAGGGTCCCGGGATTGAGCCTTACCTCGGGCTTCCTGCTCAGTGGGGAGCCTGCTTCTCCCTCTCCCTCTGCTGTTCCCCCTGCTTGCGCACGCTCTCTCCCTATCAAATAAATAACAAAATCCTTAAAAAAAAATAGAATAGTAAATAATCGTCATACAGAGGGTGTGTCCCATCAAAAGAAACAGAAGGTCTCTTGCTGTGAGCTGAAGATACGGACACATCGTCTTGTCTCGAGGATAAGGCTCCCTGTACAACTGTTTATGTGAGAAGGGAACGCTACCATTATCCAAATCGCCCAGCTATCAATGCTCAGCATTGTCATAGTAGGCCCTGCACAGGGCAGCTCCTGCCACCACCCTGGCTGGACCCTAAAGCACAGAAAAACTGTTGCACACGGGGGCCCTGGTGTTCTTGAAGTCCCATGCATGCTCCTCTAAGGGGGCAGGAGCCTTCCCACTGATCGCCTAGCCTTCAGGGTCATTACCAAAAAATCGCCTCGTATATTTGCAGGTTAGTTGCATTTTGAAATCTGCAAGGTCAACCTGCCCTCGGAATGACTCCGTGTGCGTACGCGCATGGGCTCAGTTACGGACTCAAACAGCACTTCCTTGTCCATCGGCAGCACACAATCAAACATAAGTGCACCCAGAAGTTGGTAAAATAGATTTTATTTGTTCATACAAAGAAATAGTATGAATTACCAGAATTTCTTTTTTCCTAGAAACCTTTCTCTGTGTAAAATTACTTTGTGTTATACATAGGACAAAATAACTTGTTTTAATTTTTTTGTACATATTGGCTATTCTAACATCCAGGTTATAGAAGACACATGGCTAGAATTTGCAACGTATTTCAGATTACTGGGCTGAATGAACTCAGTCATAAATTAAGGTTACAAAAGTGGAAAAAAAAAATCTAACCACACCTTTCGGTTTAATTGACCATCCTTCAGGAGAAACTGAAAAAGAAAAATGACACGGACGTCTGTGTCAGCGTTTGAGATACATGCTAAGTATTTCTAGTCTACTGGAACCTTCCATTTTCCTTTCTTATGTAAATATCCTGGCAGGATCTGAAACTGTTTCTCCAAAGGCCTAAAATGTATCTGTCACTCAAAATGACTTCCAAACAGAATCCCATGAAAGAGACAACGTCTCTTCCTCTGTCACCGAAGTATTTATTATGCAGTCACTATCCCTAAACACCTTTCCAGGTTACCACCTCCTAAGTTACCAGACTACAGCACAAACATCTCAAAGCAAGCATGGGGTAGACGGGGACCATAAAAACCCCCAACCTCCTTTTTTTTTTTTTATTAATCTTTTTAACGAGCAAATGAAACAGGGAGGAATAAAGTACCCCCTCCCCCCCAGTGAATTATCAGAACTTTTCCTGTAAACTGGAAAAAACCCAAAGCGTGCATAGGAACAAAGTGCCAAAATGTGAACTGGTGTTTGTTTTCTAGCAGCTAAGAACTTGAGTTGGCGGCCTTGGAGGTTGCTAGAACAGGAAGAAACTCAAGGCCGAATTGTACATGTTGCTTAATTTCTGCAGGAGGAAGACACGAGGGCCCGGGCTCTGTAACTATCACGTGACAGGGTGTAACAGGGGGGGGGGCAGATCCCACGTCTGGGCAGGTCAGGAACTGTAAGCCATCAGACCCCTACGAAGGGATGCACGGGAAGTTTTCATTTATTTATCTTCTATAAGAAAACGTGCTCTCTTCCGTCCTTGCTAATTATCAACATCTGTTTGGATTCGAGAATTTGACCCAGAATAGAATCTTGACTCACTTCAGCGTTCATGACTCAGTGACCCTCCTTCTATCTGGAGATTTCCTGTTTCAGTTGCAAGGCAGGGATAAACAACTTAATCAAAACTGTCCAGCTTGCAAAGACGACAGGGACTCGAAGGGGAAGGAAAAACGCGTGCGTGTGTCCCTATGGCCTCGTCGCATACCCTTCCCCGCACTTTTTCGGCAATTCTACAATCATGGGCCATAGCAGGGCACGAAAGCGGACAGAAGGTGGTCAGGGCAGGGTTCCCTGGAGGTCGTGGATCCTGGCTTTTACTTTAAGTGATGCTACATTGTAACTGAAAAGAGGCATTCTCCGTTTTATTACAAATGAGCTCTCTGACCGGAAAAACGCACGACCCGTTAGCTCCCTTATGCAGATGACTCCACGCCCAAGCAGCAACGAAGGAGAACCATGCTAGGATCATGGCATTCCCCTAAATCCAGGTTCTGTACTACATGTGGGCTCAAACTTGCGGGCGAATACAAACCAATTACCAAGAAGACATCGCTCAAGGACCAGTGACGTCGTGATCAGTTTCGAAAGATGAATAATTATTCTCTTTTCGTGCACGTTCTCTTGCTCTACTGGACAAGTTATCCCATCCAAGGTACAAAAGTGTCTTCATAAATATCACACCCCAACCATTTGGACAATGTGTGCCTTCCCACATAAACCCTGGTGCAATTATTACTCAAATGCAAATTCTTGTCTTCGTAAATATCACACCCCAACCATTTGGACAATGTGTGTCTTCCCACATAAACCCTGGTGCAATTATTACTCAAATGCAAATTCTTGTCTTCGTAAATATCACACCCCAACCATTTGGACAATGTGTGTCTTCCCACATAAACCCTGGTGCAATTATTACTCAAATGCAAATTCTTGTCTTCGTAAATATCACACCCCAACCATTTGGACAATGTGTGTCTTCCCACATAAACCCTGGTGCAATTATTACTCAAATGCAAATTCTTGTCTTCGTAAATATCACACCCCAACCATTTGGACAATGTGTGTCTTCCCACATAAACCCTGGTGCAATTATTACTCAAATGCAAATTCTTGTCTTCGTAAATATCACACCCCAACCATTTGGACAATGTGTGTCTTCCCACATAAACCCTGGTGCAATTATTACTCAAATGCAAATTCTTGTCTTCGTAAATATCACACCCCAACCATTTGGACAATGTGTGTCTTCCCACATAAACCCTGGTGCAATTATTACTCAAATGCAAATTCTTGTCTTCGTAAATATCACACCCCAACCATTTGGACAATGTGTGTCTTCCCACATAAGCCTTAATGCAATTATTACTCAAATGAAAATTCTTATCTTTGTAAATATCACACCCCAACCACTTGGACAATGTGTCTGTTCCCACCTAAGCCTTGGTGCAACTATAACTCAAAATTCTTTTACGGGAGAAGCATTCTGGTTTAGAAAACCAGATAAAGTGAACATGTTCATTCTGTGATATTGCTATATGGTGACCCCGACTGCCACAGGCTAGCCGTCAAAAATAATCTCCAGCTTCTCTCTCAACGGAGAGGGACGGGGAGAGCATGCTGCATCAAGGTCACATGCTGGTGACCCTTCTGCTGGGACCTAGCTCAAAACAAGGGACATCTTCACAACTGTCAGGCTTGGGGGTTACCAGGGAACAACTTTCTTTCCCCAGCCCGTCTGTGCAAGAGCCACTCTCGGTGCTCGCGATCTGGCTGGCTACAGACCATGTTGTCAATCTGTGATGAGCTAGGAATTCCAAGGAGGCAAGTTCCAGACATCAAGACACCAGGGACTCGCTTCTTCTGCCAAGGCCGCCTGTCTCTCTGGTGCTGTTTGTCTTTTCTCCCCACCGGGGTGGTCTGTCTGCTACTGGGACGTGCCCCATGCGGGCTGGCTCAGCACCGAGCAGCACCTTGGGGGGATCTGATGGCGTGGAATGCACCTGACCCCTCTGGGTCTTGACACTCGGTACCCGTGGGTTTGTGCCGATGGTTCTGCTAGCCTAGGGGATTCTTTGGTGTGTCAGAGCAGAACTGTCTGCCTGGAGGACCGAGCACGGGGCACTTGTGCAAACAAGAGGTCGTCTTTAGTTCTAAAACAGCACCCAAACATCTCACGCACGTGACCTGGGAAAGAGGGGCTGTAACATCTTCATACCTTCAAGCTGCTTCACCAACCAGGGACGGGGGCAGAAAAGGACACAGGGCCATCTTTCAAAATCATACGCTGAAGTAAACGGACCCTGGGACGCAGACTCCAGAGAGGAGATGCACGTCCCTGCAAAGGTAGTGACTCCCCAGCGAAAGGAGCAGACCTGGGGGGAAAAGCCTAGCGCTGCGGTCTGGCGTCTACGCCCTTGGACAAGCCGACACCCGGGCAGGAGGCTGCTACATGAGACGTGACCTTGAGGGAGCCGCACAGCGGGGGCAGCTGGGCCACTCCGACGAGGTACAGGGCAGGGAGGGACACACGGAAGCTGGACGACAGGGCCCAAGACACAGGGAGATGGCATGTGAATTCAGACAGCGATCGAAGGCTGCGTACCCGTAACAACAAAAATCTCAAGTTGTGCTTTTCTTCTTTTTAAATAGAATGGGTGGGGGTCGGGGGGGGGTGCCAGGACACACGGAAGCACCATCCATTGTGAGGAAAAGAAGAGAGGAAACACTTTGGAATGTTAACAGATTACGAAGCTAACTCCCTCAAGAGTGTGGCCAGGCAGCTTAGTGAGTTACTTGCTGATGAATTAAAAATAAATTATTATAAAATAGATTTCTGTACATTTTACATACATATACTCTCTCTCGATACATAAACCAAGGGGTGAGTCACACGGCCCCGGGGCCCATCAATCCCAGCCGAAGTCCCGGCCGGTCATCTGGTAGAACTTCAGGTTGAACGGCCGGTAGAACTCGCGCAGCTTACGCACCACGTCGCGGTCGATCTCGGGGTGGGTCCTGCCCTTGGTCTTGCCCAGGCAGTGGGGCTTGCTGCTGCCCTCGGCCTTCTTGAGGCAGGGGAAGCCCTTGGTCTTGTTGAAGTAGAAATGCTTGTCGGTGATGACCCTTTTCAGGCCCAGGAAGTCCTGCACGCGGCCCAGCTCGCCGGCCGGGTCGCGGATGAGCCGCTCGCCGCTCACGAAGAGCATCTGGCCGATGGGGAAGTGGCGCAGCCAGTGCTCCAGGTGCTTGGCGTAGATGCCGATCTGGACGGCGCTCCACGACGTGTCGATGAGGCCCGTCGTGCGGTTCCGGAACGTCAGGCTCTCGAAGGTGGGGATGTCGGGCCGCTTGGACAGCGTCTGCGTGTAGTCCGAGATGGCGCGGGTCACCGGGTCCCGCACCACCACGATGAGCTTGGTGTCCTTGGACATGGCCGAGATGCGCGCGGGCGCTTCGCGGGTGACGAAGTAGCTGGGCGTCTTCTCCATGGTGATCTGCCCCTCCAGGGTCCTCGGCATCAGGTCCCTGAGGAGAGCAAGCACAGCAAAGTGGGCTCAGAAGGGGGCACCTCTCTGGCTTCCTCTAATGACGGGGAACGGTGCTAGAAACGTGAAAGCGCGTAAAAGGCATTTCAGAGCTGAAAGGTGCCTTAACGTCCCGTCTGAAGCTTGGAGGCCAGATACTCTCTGCGTGAAATACGAATTTCTCTAAATCCTCTCGTGGGTGCCACCTCTCCCTTATTTTTCCCGGGTATCCAGCATTTAGACCCCCCCAAATACCAGATGGCAGAACACAAAGGCACTTGACCTCTGGATTTGTGTCATTCCTCAACAGCAGCACCCGGGGCTCCCGGAGATTTTGCTGTCCAGGAGTCCTCGCTAGCCTGCCACCAAGCCCGGGCCCGTGTGCACTGGGTACGGCAAGGAAAATGTCCCCCCCTGCCCCCCCGACCCAGCCATGCGGCACTGGCCTCAGCACTGCGATCGCTGACAAACTGCCTTTACCACGAAAAGCACCCCCGAAGGCCACCAAAACCAGGTGAAATCAGACGGAAGCATAAACTGATACAAACGCGCCAAGAGGAAATCCCCAAGACCCAACTCTAGAAGCTTCCAAAAATACTTTAGATTCCATTAAAAAACAAAACAAAAAAAGACTTGTATGAGCTCTACCACTGTATTCATTCAAGCCAACGTAGGGAGACAACACCGTTAGGACCGACAGGAGATGCAGGCCATGATCCCTGCGCCAGAAAGCCGTTTTGTGGCGGCAGTGAGCACGGACAGCAACACAAACGGACGGTGGTGCCTTATTTGCTCTCTGAACCTGAGCCCTCTGCTACTCCATTCATTGGTTATGCGGTTTGTAAAGCCAGAGCCGTTTAGCATAACAGCTAAGGGAAGCGGCCTCAGACATCGGACCGCCTGGGTTCAAATCCCAGGTTTGCTGCATACAAGCTGTGTTACCTTGAATACCTTTGTTAACTTCTCTGGGCTTCTCTTCCTCATCTGTAAAAACGAAAGGGATAGTACCCTCCATCGTGGAAGTGTAATGAGGAGTAAAGCAATCAATGATCACACTACGCCCGCAACACACCTGACACACGGTCTGTAATTGATATTTACTAGCTACGCTACTCCGATGACTGTTATCGGCATTACGGCGTTTGATCACAGTTTATGGCACCTGGTAGGACAAAGTGGGGCACCTGTGTGTGCATGAAAAGGAAAGGAGTTGAGTTCATGAGCTGGAGACTAAGTTTCCATTAGGGACGCACAAATCTTCCATTTGCTATGGGACAGCGATTTCCGACTGCTTCCTATATGGGCCCAGGAATTTGAAAGAAGACAATTTCCACATGGTCTGACCAAAATATTTACCTCTCGGTAGGACATCCTCAACTGCCAGCTTCAAGCCACCCCTAATCTACTGGGACCACAACTCCCCTCCTGAGCACGTTTATGGAAATGATGATATGATGTTCCATCGCTGGAGCCAGAAAGGGGCCACACGCTGGGAGAGCTCCCTCTTCACAGCAAGTTACAGGAAGAAGGGTTTTCCCCTTAAGGAAGACGGCCTCGCCTCGCAGTGCCAGAGCCATCCCTGGCTTATGCTAAAGCTGGATTGACCCACTTTGCCCATTAACCACTTAGGTGAATGGAGCAGTCTCATTGGGCTAATGTGAGCCAGGATTAAACAGAGTTCCTGGCTCTCAACTGATTTTGCATTTCACCCAGAAGCAGGGCCACTCTGATAAAGTCACAAGGTTTTTTATTTTTTCCTGCGTTAAGCCATCTGCCACCACAGTCTCCAGGAGACGAATACTCAGAATCAAAGTGCTACCACCAAGACTAAAAGAAATCAGACCCCCAAGTTCTCCGTGGCCCCTGCAAGGGGCTAAGGTGAGGGGTCTGTCCTTAGAGAGTCTGACCCAGCATGGGCTTTGAGGTCAGGCTGCTGGGTTTGACTCTTGGCATCCCCACTGATTGACTGATTGTGCTGGCCTCCAGGGGCTCTTCACACCGGGCACTGGGCTCAGGGAGAGCCAACGGCTCCCCAGCACACCCCCGTGGGTCCACTTGGTGGGGAACACGGCCTGGGAACTGTGTGGAGAGTCCCTGGCACTGAACCTTCTGGTTCCCTTTTCCCCCCTTCGGTTGCTCTGCTCCCCCGGCCCCCAGGGTCCTGGAGCAAAGCCTTTCCCATTCTCTTCCTGGGCCCTTTTACCAGCGCAGTCTCCTGCCGCAATAAGGAAAACCTCCTGGGCACAAGGGGTTCCGAAAAGAAAGGATTAGGACATGGCCAAGGGCAAGAGCCCTCGTGCGGGGGCCCTGCATGCCCCTCCTGGCAGCCCCAGCGGCCCACCCGGCCCCAGGCGGGCCTCGCCAGCCCCAGGCTGTGGCTTCATTGAGCCGCTTGTTGGGAAAGCCAGTTTCTCAAACTGAATCTCACAGCTAATCATTATACAGCGGTTAGGAGCTCGCAGAGAAACTTCCACATACATCATCTGATTTGATCCTCACCGCGAGCCTTTGAGGCAGGTCTTGCAACCCCCCCAACGGACCAATGAAGAAACAGGCCGAAGGGGAGAGGGTGGCTGGCTCAGGCGCAGGTCCCCAGCAGGGTGGACGGCTGGGACGGACGGTCAGCCCCCCTGAGGGCTCCCCTTCCTCTCATCGCAGCCGCCTCCCTCAACCTCCCGTTTCTGCTTAAGATGAGAAGAGCTCACAGAGCTAGACACCTGTCCTCTCTTTAAATAGACACCTGTATTTTTTTTCTCTCTCATAGATTAGGATCTTAATAATAGGTATTTCAGTGCAGAATCAGAGGACTGCGAGCATCATTGTTCAAATAGGAGTCAGATTTCAAAACAATTCCCCTCTTAGGTTCACATTCTCGGGCAGTTAGCTGCATTAAATGGGGCATACAAGCGCTGGCAGGAAGAGCGTTTCCCCTCCAGGGGCTCCGGGCCCCGGACCCTTCCTTCCCTCTTCACCAGGTGGGCAGGAAGGGTAGGACACCTCCTCAACACCTAGCCCATGTCACCATCGGGTGCTTGCGACACCAATGGGGCTGGAGAGGCAAGTCTGAAGAAGACGTAGGCTTATACCCATGAGAACTGCCCTTAGGACAAGCCTCCGAGGACCTGACCAGACAGGATCCCCCACGACAGAAAGCAGAAAGGACCCCACTTCTTTAGTGACACTGATGCGGGTAAGACAGGCGTGTCACCCCATTAAAACCTGAGACCCGGGTGGGTCTGGAGGGGTATCACAGGCTTTCAGCCTGTTGGCGGATATTCACAAGGAAGCCGTGTGCCACCTTCTGGGGTGGCTGGTTTCATCCTGGTGGCATATTAGGCTTATCTAGAATGTTCTGCACTCCATGCCTGGGCCCTATCGCAGACCCCCAGAATCAGGCCCTTGGTGCATGGGGCCCCCACGCGGCAATCGTTTAGATGGTTTCCACGTGCAGCCAGGATCGGAAATCATTTTTCAGTGGAACCCATCACGCACCTGTCACTTACTCTACTGATAACCGTTGTGTATCTCAGCGGAAAGACACTGTGTGGGTAGAGAGAGGGCCCCGTGGTCAAAAAACATTTTTTCCCCCACAAAACAATACTGTCAACCAAACGAAGTTTTTCCGAGAATCCAAGACTTGTTTGTGTCAAAGGCTTAGAGAGAAGTCTCCAGCTCCTCCTCCCTCCGCTGAAAGCAGACCAGGTCCCAGAGCAAGTGAGGGTTCCCCCTGACAGCTTACACGCTGCAGAGAACACAGCCATCACAACACAGAAAATGCGGTCCGGTTTAATGCAAAGAGAAGGAAAGGATGTTTGCTGCCCTAAACACGTGTGTGCACACAGAAATACACACACACACGCATGTGCACACACAGAGTTAGTTAGCAAACACGAATCAGGCTGCCCGTGGAACAAAATGAGGCGAACTGAAAGAACCGGAGGAAAGAGAAGGCCAGATCAGCATCAGCAAGTCAGGTAGCATCAACGTAAACAGAAGACAGGAAAACAAACAGGTGAAGAACAGCATAGCTCACTGGATGATGTGACTGATTGCTTTTGCCAAAGTCCGTGGCTCCAAATGAACTAGAATTCTCTTCTCTTCTCAAAAAAACAAAAAAAAAAAAACAAAAAAAACAAAAAAACAAAAAAAACCAAGAAAAAAACCCCCAAAACCAACAACAACAAAAAAAAAAACCAAAAAACCCATGAAACCAAGATGAATTCATGTCAGAAATATCGCTGGGCTCTTTCTGGCCTGTCTCATCCTGAGGCAGGGCGGGTAAGGAGAGCGATGGGCCAGAATCAGGTTTGAGGATCTAGAATCCCCAGCGCCAGGACCACAGCTAACCTCTCTGCCTGCACCTTCGCC
>NC_048234.1:8666639-8673689 GCF_002007445.2 Ailuropoda melanoleuca | reverse complement strand
TCCCAGCCGAAGTCCCGGCCGGTCATCTGGTAGAACTTCAGGTTGAACGGCCGGTAGAACTCGCGCAGCTTACGCACCACGTCGCGGTCGATCTCGGGGTGGGTCCTGCCCTTGGTCTTGCCCAGGCAGTGGGGCTTGCTGCTGCCCTCGGCCTTCTTGAGGCAGGGGAAGCCCTTGGTCTTGTTGAAGTAGAAATGCTTGTCGGTGATGACCCTTTTCAGGCCCAGGAAGTCCTGCACGCGGCCCAGCTCGCCGGCCGGGTCGCGGATGAGCCGCTCGCCGCTCACGAAGAGCATCTGGCCGATGGGGAAGTGGCGCAGCCAGTGCTCCAGGTGCTTGGCGTAGATGCCGATCTGGACGGCGCTCCACGACGTGTCGATGAGGCCCGTCGTGCGGTTCCGGAACGTCAGGCTCTCGAAGGTGGGGATGTCGGGCCGCTTGGACAGCGTCTGCGTGTAGTCCGAGATGGCGCGGGTCACCGGGTCCCGCACCACCACGATGAGCTTGGTGTCCTTGGACATGGCCGAGATGCGCGCGGGCGCTTCGCGGGTGACGAAGTAGCTGGGCGTCTTCTCCATGGTGATCTGCCCCTCCAGGGTCCTCGGCATCAGGTCCCTGAGGAGAGCAAGCACAGCAAAGTGGGCTCAGAAGGGGGCACCTCTCTGGCTTCCTCTAATGACGGGGAACGGTGCTAGAAACGTGAAAGCGCGTAAAAGGCATTTCAGAGCTGAAAGGTGCCTTAACGTCCCGTCTGAAGCTTGGAGGCCAGATACTCTCTGCGTGAAATACGAATTTCTCTAAATCCTCTCGTGGGTGCCACCTCTCCCTTATTTTTCCCGGGTATCCAGCATTTAGACCCCCCCAAATACCAGATGGCAGAACACAAAGGCACTTGACCTCTGGATTTGTGTCATTCCTCAACAGCAGCACCCGGGGCTCCCGGAGATTTTGCTGTCCAGGAGTCCTCGCTAGCCTGCCACCAAGCCCGGGCCCGTGTGCACTGGGTACGGCAAGGAAAATGTCCCCCCCTGCCCCCCCGACCCAGCCATGCGGCACTGGCCTCAGCACTGCGATCGCTGACAAACTGCCTTTACCACGAAAAGCACCCCCGAAGGCCACCAAAACCAGGTGAAATCAGACGGAAGCATAAACTGATACAAACGCGCCAAGAGGAAATCCCCAAGACCCAACTCTAGAAGCTTCCAAAAATACTTTAGATTCCATTAAAAAACAAAACAAAAAAAGACTTGTATGAGCTCTACCACTGTATTCATTCAAGCCAACGTAGGGAGACAACACCGTTAGGACCGACAGGAGATGCAGGCCATGATCCCTGCGCCAGAAAGCCGTTTTGTGGCGGCAGTGAGCACGGACAGCAACACAAACGGACGGTGGTGCCTTATTTGCTCTCTGAACCTGAGCCCTCTGCTACTCCATTCATTGGTTATGCGGTTTGTAAAGCCAGAGCCGTTTAGCATAACAGCTAAGGGAAGCGGCCTCAGACATCGGACCGCCTGGGTTCAAATCCCAGGTTTGCTGCATACAAGCTGTGTTACCTTGAATACCTTTGTTAACTTCTCTGGGCTTCTCTTCCTCATCTGTAAAAACGAAAGGGATAGTACCCTCCATCGTGGAAGTGTAATGAGGAGTAAAGCAATCAATGATCACACTACGCCCGCAACACACCTGACACACGGTCTGTAATTGATATTTACTAGCTACGCTACTCCGATGACTGTTATCGGCATTACGGCGTTTGATCACAGTTTATGGCACCTGGTAGGACAAAGTGGGGCACCTGTGTGTGCATGAAAAGGAAAGGAGTTGAGTTCATGAGCTGGAGACTAAGTTTCCATTAGGGACGCACAAATCTTCCATTTGCTATGGGACAGCGATTTCCGACTGCTTCCTATATGGGCCCAGGAATTTGAAAGAAGACAATTTCCACATGGTCTGACCAAAATATTTACCTCTCGGTAGGACATCCTCAACTGCCAGCTTCAAGCCACCCCTAATCTACTGGGACCACAACTCCCCTCCTGAGCACGTTTATGGAAATGATGATATGATGTTCCATCGCTGGAGCCAGAAAGGGGCCACACGCTGGGAGAGCTCCCTCTTCACAGCAAGTTACAGGAAGAAGGGTTTTCCCCTTAAGGAAGACGGCCTCGGCCTCTCAGTGCCAGAGCCATCCCTGGCTTATGCTAAAGCTGGATTGACCCACTTTGCCCATTAACCACTTAGGTGAATGGAGCAGTCTCATTGGGCTAATGTGAGCCAGGATTAAACAGAGTTCCTGGCTCTCAACTGATTTTGCATTTCACCCAGAAGCAGGGCCACTCTGATAAAGTCACAAGGTTTTTTATTTTTTCCTGCGTTAAGCCATCTGCCACCACAGTCTCCAGGAGACGAATACTCAGAATCAAAGTGCTACCACCAAGACTAAAAGAAATCAGACCCCCAAGTTCTCCGTGGCCCCTGCAAGGGGCTAAGGTGAGGAGTCTGTCCTTAGAGAGTCTGACCCAGCATGGGCTTTGAGGTCAGGCTGCTGGGTTTGACTCTTGGCATCCCCACTGATTGACTGATTGTGCTGGCCTCCAGGGGCTCTTCACACCGGGCACTGGGCTCAGGGAGAGCCAACGGCTCCCCAGCACACCCCCGTGGGTCCACTTGGTGGGGAACACGGCCTGGGAACTGTGTGGAGAGTCCCTGGCACTGAACCTTCTGGTTCGCTTTTCCCCCCTTCGGTTGCTCTGCTCCCCCGGCCCCCAGGGTCCTGGAGCAAAGCCTTTCCCATTCTCTTCCTGGGCCCTTTTACCAGCGCAGTCTCCTGCCGCAATAAGGAAAACCTCCTGGGCACAAGGGGTTCCGAAAAGAAAGGATTAGGACATGGCCAAGGGCAAGAGCCCTCGTGCGGGGGCCCTGCATGCCCCTCCTGGCAGCCCCAGCGGCCCACCCGGCCCCAGGCGGGCCTCGCCAGCCCCAGGCTGTGGCTTCATTGAGCCGCTTGTTGGGAAAGCCAGTTTCTCAAACTGAATCTCACAGCTAATCATTATACAGCGGTTAGGAGCTCGCAGAGAAACTTCCACATACATCATCTGATTTGATCCTCACCGCGAGCCTTTGAGGCAGGTCTTGCAACCCCCCCAACGGACCAATGAAGAAACAGGCCGAAGGGGAGAGGGTGGCTGGCTCAGGCGCAGGTCCCCAGCAGGGTGGACGGCTGGGACGGACGGTCAGCCCCCCTGAGGGCTCCCCTTCCTCTCATCGCAGCCGCCTCCCTCAACCTCCCGTTTCTGCTTAAGATGAGAAGAGCTCACAGAGCTAGACACCTGTCCTCTCTTTAAATAGACACCTGTATTTTTTTTCTCTCTCATAGATTAGGATCTTAATAATAGGTATTTCAGTGCAGAATCAGAGGACTGCGAGCATCATTGTTCAAATAGGAGTCAGATTTCAAAACAATTCCCCTCTTAGGTTCACATTCTCGGGCAGTTAGCTGCATTAAATGGGGCATACAAGCGCTGGCAGGAAGAGCGTTTCCCCTCCAGGGGCTCCGGGCCCCGGACCCTTCCTTCCCTCTTCACCAGGTGGGCAGGAAGGGTAGGACACCTCCTCAACACCTAGCCCATGTCACCGTCGGGTGCTTGCGACACCAATGGGGCTGGAGAGGCAAGTCTGAAGAAGACGTAGGCTTATACCCATGAGAACTGCCCTTAGGACAAGCCTCCGAGGACCTGACCAGACAGGATCCCCCACGACAGAAAGCAGAAAGGACCCCACTTCTTTAGTGACACTGATGCGGGTAAGACAGGCGTGTCACCCCATTAAAACCTGAGACCCGGGTGGGTCTGGAGGGGTATCACAGGCTTTCAGCCTGTTGGCGGATATTCACAAAGAAGCCGTGTGCCACCTTCTGGGGTGGCTGGTTTCATCCTGGTGGCATATTAGGCTTATCTAGAATGTTCTGCACTCCATGCCTGGGCCCTATCGCAGACCCCCAGAATCAGGCCCTTGGTGCATGGGGCCCCCACGCGGCAATCGTTTAGATGGTTTCCACGTGCAGCCAGGATCGGAAATCATTTTTCAGTGGAACCCATCACGCACCTGTCACTTACTCTACTGATAACCGTTGTGTATCTCAGCGGAAAGACACTGTGTGGGTAGAGAGAGGGCCCCGTGGTCAAAAAACATTTTTTCCCCCACAAAACAATACTGTCAACCAAACGAAGTTTTTCCGAGAATCCAAGACTTGTTTGTGTCAAAGGCTTAGAGAGAAGTCTCCAGCTCCTCCTCCCTCCGCTGAAAGCAGACCAGGTCCCAGAGCAAGTGAGGGTTCCCCCTGACAGCTTACACGCTGCAGAGAACACAGCCATCACAACACAGAAAATGCGGTCCGGTTTAATGCAAAGAGAAGGAAAGGATGTTTGCTGCCCTAAACACGTGTGTGCACACAGAAATACACACACACACGCATGTGCACACACAGTTAGTTAGCAAACACGAATCAGGCTGCCCGTGGAACAAAATGAGGCGAACTGAAAGAACCGGAGGAAAGAGAAGGCCAGATCAGCATCAGCAAGTCAGGTAGCATCAACGTAAACAGAAGACAGGAAAACAAACAGGTGAAGAACAGCATAGCTCACTGGATGATGTGACTGATTGCTTTTGCCAAAGTCCGTGGCTCCAAATGAACTAGAATTCTCTTCTCTTCTCAAAAAAACAAAAAAAAAAAAACAAAAAAAACAAAAAAACAAAAAAAACCAAGAAAAAAACCCCCAAAACCAACAACAACAAAAAAAAAAACCAAAAAACCCATGAAACCAAGATGAATTCATGTCAGAAATATCGCTGGGCTCTTTCTGGCCTGTCTCATCCTGAGGCAGGGCGGGTAAGGAGAGCGATGGGCCAGAATCAGGTTTGAGGATCTAGAATCCCCAGCGCCAGGACCACAGCTAACCTCTCTGCCTGCACCTTCGCCAGCTCACGGAGGAGGGGAGCCCACCACCTGCCGCGTCACCTTCCCCCTGGGGCTTGGTGGTCTCAGGGCTTCGGAGAAGCACAAAGTTCACAAATGAACATCCCCAGGTCCTGGCCTGGCTGTCCTGTGTCCCTGCTAAAAGCCAACCATGAAAAACAAATCCCCAGGCCTCAACGAGCAGGAAATGGGCCTGAGCCAGTTAAGTCCTAAAAAGCCCGAGAAGTCTGATGTTCTCCAGCAGCCAGTGTGGCCCTCATTTGCCTGCCCTGCTTCTTTTTCTCCTCGGCGGACACCCCTGCTTCCGTGGTCCCGCCACTGAACTTCTTGTTTGAACTGGCAAATGACACAACAATAAAAAGGCAGATTATTGGAATGGGTGTAACCTCCCTAGAGCCCAGCAGATGCCAGTGAATGCATCTGAGAAAGGAGACAAAGCTGCAAGCCACAGTGTGCTGGGNCAAAAAAAACAAAAAAACAAAAAAAACCAAGAAAAAAACCCCCAAAACCAACAACAACAAAAAAAAAAACCAAAAAACCCATGAAACCAAGATGAATTCATGTCAGAAATATCGCTGGGCTCTTTCTGGCCTGTCTCATCCTGAGGCAGGGCGGGTAAGGAGAGCGATGGGCCAGAATCAGGTTTGAGGATCTAGAATCCCCAGCGCCAGGACCACAGCTAACCTCTCTGCCTGCACCTTCGCCAGCTCACGGAGGAGGGGAGCCCACCACCTGCCGCGTCACCTTCCCCCTGGGGCTTGGTGGTCTCAGGGCTTCGGAGAAGCACAAAGTTCACAAATGAACATCCCCAGGTCCTGGCCTGGCTGTCCTGTGTCCCTGCTAAAAGCCAACCATTAAAAACAAATCCCCAGGCCTCAACGAGCAGGAAATGGGCCTGAGCCAGTTAAGTCCTAAAAAGCCCGAGAAGTCTGATGTTCTCCAGCAGCCAGTGTGGCCCTCATTTGCCTGCCCTGCTTCTTTTTCTCCTCGGCGGACACCCCTGCTTCCGTGGTCCCGCCACTGAACTTCTTGTTTGAACTGGCAAATGACACAACAATAAAAAGGCAGATTATTGGAATGGGTGTAACCTCCCTAGAGCCCAGCAGATGCCAGTGAATGCATCTGAGAAAGGAGACAAAGCTGCAAGCCACAGTGTGCTGGGGAGATCCAAGAAAACCAGAAAACCGGGGAGAGCCCAGAACATTCGGCCTGCCCCTTTCGCCTTCCCCGCCGGGAGGATGACGATGACGTCCTTGCTTGGTTGCAGACATACCCCACGTTTCCTGCACCCCGACAAAGATATTTTTTTCCTTCTTTTTAAAAAATTCTTTTTAACTTGCATTTGATAAATCATCACCGTTGGTGTCCGCTCCGTGCATTCTGACATATGCCCAGTGTCGGGTAACCATCCCCACTCCCAAATCTGTCCTCGAGCGGCCCTTTTCCAACAATGACCTTGGGGCCAGCTAAATCCACAGGACAAGCCCTCTTACAAAAGGCCACAGGATGCCTAAATCCTTGTTCTGATGCTGGATTGAGGAAAACACTGAAACCAGAAAATGGTCAACAGGAACTTAGTTATTTGGACATCAGAGATATATTGTCACTTTAAAAAAAAAAATTGTTTCCATGAAGGTCTCTGTTACGGTTTTGGTTTGTGGCCCCCCAGCCATACCCCTGACTTTCTGGGCCTCAGCTTGTGGTCTAGAAAGTTAGTGGAGGGGAGGCGGTAGCCGTGCTCTGCTCATCGGGATAAACTCCTCCGATGACCAACCGTCCCGGGGGCCACAGGCCAGGGATCTGACTTTAGCTTTCCCTCAAGGAAGCCCGAGCCCAGCCTCTGAGAATTCAACACACAAAAGCGAAACAAACAGAGTAATCTTTACAAACAGAAGCATCGAGAATTCTAGAAAGGGTATGTCCCCTACACCAAAAAAATAAAAATAAAAAAATAAAATAAAATACAGCCACTCTGGCCTATGACCCAGCCATTGCACTACTGAGTGTTTACCCCAAAGATACAGACGTAGTGAAGAGAAGGGCCATATGCACCCCAATTTTCATAGCAGCAA